>NW_006912365.1:0-23132 GCF_000523435.1 Bipolaris zeicola 26-R-13 | reverse complement strand
TATACCTCGCGATTGCTCCCTAGAGCGCAGCCCCTTACAAGGTTTTTAGGTGGCCCGCTCGGGGAGGTGGCCCACTCGGTGGTGAAACACGTTAGCTTATATTAGTATACTAAAAGACATTTTTAACGCTCTCTAAGGGTTTTTATTTAACTATTGCTTTCTATTACATTAACCTAGATAAAAGATTACTATAGCCGTTTGCAGCACTGCTAACTACCTTCTATTAGTATACGAGATCTAAAGTAAATTAAGTTTAGAGTTTATTATACTATATAACTTTGATTTTAAATCGTTTAAAGATACGATTCTTAAGCGCTATCTACTAGGTATCCTCGTTCTAATTCGTACTTCTTAATTTAACAGCCTTCTAACTTACACGCCTTGCCCGCACCTTATTTTTAAGCTTCGACAGCTTATTACTGTAACGGGCTGAACGCCCTTCGTCTCCTGTACTCGCCTACGACTTCGTTTACTCTACCTGCCCCGCCCGATAGTTACTCCAGCAACCAGCATTGTATATAGATAGCCACGTAGCCAAGAAGCTTAGCTCTCTATCGAATACAATCTCTTGTTACCTAGGCCTGTCCGATCGTGCTCCCGAGCTTAAGACTACTCCACGGAGTCGAGCCCCTTACAATTAGCAATATTAGGTTAAGGCTATACTATATATAACTCGTAACTAATACAGCCTAATTACTAAATATGCTAGTTAGAACTTTATCTAATATTATTTCAGAATATTTCCTAGACGCTCTAGGTAGTACTTTTGTAGGTAAAATTTAATACGGAACTCTTCAATAATTATATTATTAATAGCAGCTTTTTAGCCGTCCGTTAGATAGTCTAGAATAACGTCTATCAAACTTCCCTTCCTTTTCTTTGACACCAAATTTAACTACAAATTTGACGTTCTATCTCTTTTTCTCTTACTTCTATTACCAGTAACAGTTTTTTAGCCTTACGCCTTGCCCTTAGCCGTTAATTTTAGAGCCATCAGTGATAGAGAGGAAAGGGTAATAGATCTAGTGGTTTCGGCCTAAGTGTTCCGTGATGTAAATCTAATAAGTAGATTATGGAAACTTTGCTACTAATTAACAAGTCGCGACAAGATATGGCACAGCTGGCCTTATAAAAGATATAGCCAACATAGCCGGTCAGGGGGATGCATCCATATCACGCTTATTTAGGCAAAAGATCCTTCATGCAGGGGCGTGTTTTAATGCAAGGGCTCAGGACTCGCTGCTAACTACCTTCCGCCCCAGGACCTTTCAATCTTAACCCAATTGCAATTCTCCCACTCTAGCGCGGGCGCCACGGATGTTAGTTATCTAAGCATAGTCGTACATCTACGTGTCAATCACTCTACTTCCAACATATATCCTCCGTCTCTACTGCAGGTCCCGAGAACATACTACATTGACCAGCTAAGCTTCTTTGCTCTTAGGGCTGCACGTAAACAGAAAGTATCTGGCTATGTGTGTGATGAACGAGGTCGGGTTAGAGTAAGGATAACTGGCGAATAGTTGAATCCATATCACTGAGTTCAAAACTCAGCGAGCCGCGAGAACGTCACAATCGCAAGTGGTCTTGATCTCGTGTTCAAAATGCCCAGAAACCTCAATAGTTTATCGAAACCTTGGAAATCGTGTTTGTAGCGGAGTATCAATTGGGAATGGTGGTTCTGTGATTAGATGGTCGCTGTGGCTTGCAGAGCTTACTCATTCGACAAATACCAACTTCCCGCCATAAGTGACGTCAGTAGCGTACCATGGCATGCAAGGTTCTTTGAAAGTACGAATGAGGCCAACGGGATACCTATAGGGGCTATACGCTAGCTTTTCTCGCGTATTGAATTTGCTGAGTTCATGTGAATATCTTTACTTGCTGTGTAGTAGTATAGTATACCCCTGAGAGTTCAAGGCGATTGTATTATGTTGTTCTTGGTCTTCGTACAGCAAGCAGACATTTGGTACTTTGTAAATGGACATAGCATTAACAAGCGCAATCTATACACATAAGCCCCTCTATTTTCGATCAAAGTATGTAGTATCCCAGGGTAAACATTACCGAGGAAGTCTTGTGTGTAGATACAATGACCAAGATAGAATATGAAGATGCTACCCAAGTTGCCTGCTCAACCACCCTCGAGACATGTTGTAACGTTAACCTGGTCACACGACAAGAATGAACATGCCCTATTCGCCAGTGAAGCCGCTTGACGTATGTACCCAGGCGTTGTTTGGACATGCTCCACGGGATAGCCAAAGATAAACATGCGTCCACGCGGGGATCTCCAAAGGGGTTTTATTGGGGTCAGCCACTGCCATGTCGACATGCAGCCATGTTATGTCGTGCTTTCTAGCGGCATTGGCAGGGAAACATTATGTGCAGTCTAGCACGCGGGTGGCAGTTGCGATCTAATGAGACCGCTTCATGCAACGCGTAAAAGTGTCGAAAAAGACCAAGTCTGATGCACCTTTTTCGGAGTCTGTCGGCTGGTCGGGTTCAGCCCTGCTAGCGTGTAGCGGGGGGCACAGCCAACCCCACCACCATATTGCCATCTTGGCCGTTTGCAACCCACTTAGTGACATCAAGCTTGCTGGCCTTCAAATCATTGCACTGTATGGGTTTGTACACTAACCTATTTTCATTTCTCTTACGCCTGCGTCTAGATCAGGGCAGCCGCTTTGCTTGCATTTCCTTGCGCCACCGCTGGCTGACCCGCGGTTGACTGGCCGCAGCTTGGCCAACGCCGCCTGGAATTGCTGGGCCCACTAGTATCTGTTAATCCGTGTCGCCGGTAGGGATTTTGTGTTCAACAGCAATTGTGGACTTCGGCAGCCGTACCATCAGCGATCGGCAGTTTCCTGTTGTCTGGGTCAGCCGTATAAGAGTCTGCTAGTGCCCCTCTTGTTTTTCTTTTCTCAAGGGAAGGCTTAGTGTGCACTGTTGTCTAGATTGGAAACCATCCGGACTTCTCTCTTGACTACCATCCCCCCACTAAGTGCTCTACCACGCACATATCTCGTCTTTTGTAGGATACTTGGAATACAGATTCTGCAGCACGTTCGACGGTCGCCCATCATGACGAGCAAACCAATCTTTGTAGCGACCCATCCACGAGCATGCTCAACAGCCTTTGAGCGGGTACGCACCACGACGTTGTTCCCTCTCCTCACAAAATAAGGTTCTCACGGTCATCTAGGTCTTCATGACACGTCACGAAACACTCCAATGTGTTCACGAGCCGTTTGGCGACGCTTACTACTTCGGCCCTGAACGTCTTGCTGAGCGCTACGAGAATGACCCAAAAGCCAGGAAAGAGAGTGGTTATGAGGAGAGCACCTACAGGAACATTTTCGACCGCATCGCGAGAGAGAATGAAGAGGTTCGTTTGCTAATATTTCTTTGTCCCACCGGTGTCATCACCTTTCTTTCCATAACATTCCATCCCTAGGGTACTTCTAGCATCATTTCCAATGTCTCATCTACACGACCCGTCTCATATTTCTTTCTCATGCAATCTTTTCTCATATTTCCGTTTTTCGTTATCTGTTTTGTTTGAGGGTTTTTTTTTCCAAATTTTCAGTTCTATCCTCTTGCCCAATCATTGCATTATCATCACGCCTAGGCTACACAAACCCCAGAACACTCGCCTATGTCTGCATGAATTGGAGGATGAATCCCAATTTTTCTCATACTATCATCAAAACCATCATCATTATGAAACAAGAATTCTCACAGCTGTTCTCGCGTCCTTCTTCCCAGTTTATTATCGTTACTTACATACTAGCAAAATATCCACTTCTCATACCGTCAATAAATCTCACACTCATCGATGCCTAGGGAAAACGCGTGTTCATAAAAGACATGGCGCAATACTGGATTCCACCATCGGGCAAACCGGCGACCATTGCACCATCTCTCTCCAACTACCGCCGCGGCGTAGGAACAAACACGACAGAGCTCTCGCCAGTTCCTACACGCTCTGACCCCGACAAACCACCGTACCCATACGACACCAAAGGCGAGCCTGGAAACCCAACCGTGATCCCCAAAGACCTGCTCGCTACATACCACTTTACCTTTTTGATCCGCCACCCCAAATACAGCATCCCATCGTACTACCGATGCACAATTCCCCCACTCGATGCCATGACCGGCTTCTACAACTTCCGGCCCGATGAAGCAGGCTACGAAGAGCTCCGCCGCCTCTTCGATTTCCTACGGGCAGAAGGCCAAATCGGGCCAAAGTTTGCTGGCCAAACCGACGAAGCGCACAAAGAGCAGGCTAACGGGCACACTGGCGGCGTGGAAATCTGCGTCATCGATGCCGACGATTTGCTGGACAAGCCGAGTGAAATGGTCGAGGCGTTTTGCAAGACGACGGGTATCGAGTGGGATCCTGGTATGCTGCAGTGGGACTCGGAAAAGGACCAGAGCATTGCTAAGGAGGCGTTTGAGAAGTGGAAGGGGTTTCATGAGGATGCGTTGGATAGTGATCGCTTGAGAGCGAGGACGCATGTAAGTCTCATTCCACCATATTTGCTGTGGATGGATTTCGTTTGATGGGGTTGGTGGCTAACGATGAGTAGAAGAAACAGCCCAAGTCAGATGAGCAAATGTTTGAAGAGTGGAAGGAGAAATTTGGCGAGGAGGGCGCAAAAACAATTCGGGATACGGTTGCGGCGAACGTGGAGCATTATGAGTATTTGAAGCAGTTTGCTATCAAGATCTAGGAAGATGGAGATGAGTAGAGTTCCATACTAGAACATGACTTTTGAGTTTCTTTCCTTTGCTTCTAAAGCTAAGATGGGATACAAAAAACAAAATAGAGAGGGAGGGATAAAAATACATTATGCACCCAGCTGAAGGTGCAAACAAATCCCGCATGGTTCGCCAAAAGAAGAAGATAGCCCACCAAATGCATGTAATCGTACCCTATAGGAACAAAAAAAAAGACAAAAGAACATCCTCTAACACCATTTCCCAAGACACCTGCGCTGGCCCAAACAAATCAAAAAATTCAAGATGGCAAGAAAAGAATCAAGAAGAGGAAGCATTTCAGATATGAAGATCGCCCATCTCAATCTGCCGTCTCCTCTCCTCGCGACTCAAATTCCTCGAATGGCTACTTTGTCCACCCGCACTCTCCGCCCGATGCGCACTTCTCCCTCTCTCCTGCAACTGCATCCACGCCTGCTGTTCGCCAAGGCTATCCGGCCTGCTATGCCCCCTGCCCCGCTGCCACTCCGAGTGCGCTTGCACAGGGGTACCCACGAGTTCCTGACTATGCAATTCGCGGTCGTGCTGGTCCGGGTCTTCGGGGAGATCAATGTGGAACGTGCTGTTTGCGTCGGGACTAGGTCTTGAGTCTGATTTGTGGAGGAGAAGCGCCATTTGCTGGTTTACGCGGTCGTCTTCGGTGTAGATGACGGGGGGAGGGTGATCGGCTGGGCGCATGGCGGTGGGGTACATATTTGTGACGAAGTTGTTGTAGTAGGATTGTTCGGACCAGAGGTTGGTGCGGGCGTCGGGGTGTTGGCGCGGTGGGGGCTTGTTTGCGGCCCGGAAGGTGATGATGCAGAGGACAGTGTAGGTGAGTGTTGCGACGGCGCTTAGGACGGTGCCGGTGGTGGCTGAGAGGCCCCAGTGGTAGGCACTAGAGGATAGGAAGTTGTAGGCGATGGAGATGAGGCCGAAGGCTGACGAGGCGAGTGCAGGTCTATGTTGGATATGTTAGCTTTGCGCTTGCCCGTGGTGGGGTGTTTGGGGGTGTTCGCACAGGAAGACGTGTTCGGCTTGAAAGTGTTTGTCGCGACAGGCGAAGCAGAGCAGCGCGGTGAATGAGTAACCGGCTGTCAGCAATGCGACAACGAATACAGAGAGGACGGCTTGAGTGAAGCGCAGCTGTGCGTCTTTTGCGTAGAGCCCAGGCAGTATGAGGTACCTGCGACCATGGTTTAGTTTACGGTGGTTCCGTGTAGGTAAGATTGTGGTACACTACACACCCTCCAAGAATCATCCACGATGCTGCTATGGCGATCAGGCGCCAGTACCACGGGGGTCTCTCTTTCTCCTTGCGGCCATGGTCGTGAATGCTCACATACGCGTCGTTGGCAGAGCGCATTGGATCGGTGGACGAGGGCGTGGCTGGTGGTCCGGGTCACGATTCAGGCGGTTGCTGGCGTCTTACCAGCGGGCGACGGGGAAGCAGATGCTCATACGCGACGGGATGGGACGGATAAACGAGTGAATGAGGTGAGGCAGATGCCTTTAACCAACGTCCCTGTCGCCGTCGTCGCCCTCAAGCTGGGATGCCTGCGCCTGGCCTTCTCGTCTTGAATTCAGCCTGGCGACGTCGTGCACGTCACTTCGGTCCGTTGAGTTGCAGATGCAGCCGAGGCGCACGGCGCAATGGTTTCCAGCAGGTGGTGGGGGTCACCAACACCACTAGCAGCGCGCGACGGAACAGAGTGAGAGCGGAGAGAGAAAGAGGTACGGTTTAGGCTTTGCGAATACCGTTGCAAGCTGGGAGAATGGGAGAATGGAAGAATGACCAAAGACGCGGGCTGAATGCTTAGTCGAGGAACGTGGAATGGAGCCAACGTGCCGGTACGCTGCTGAGGCCGCCGACGACGCCTGCATACACGCTCAGCCACTGGCTGTCATCATCGCCCCGTCCACGCACCATGTCGACACTCTCCTCCCCCATATGCCGCGTTGCGGAGAGGCGCCCACCATCTCTTTGTTCCTCCTTTTGTGTGCTAGGCTACCCAGGGCACTCCCATGTTCCACATCGCCTCACAGCCAATGCCAGCCTCGTATTTTCCCCTCGCCCTGCCACTACCCAACCTGTCGACTGCGCCGCAGCCCCATCGGCCATGCGGCTTATTATTCTTACTCGACTCGTCCGTTGCACTGCTGACGCCTTGGTGTCTTCGTCTTCGTTCCAGTCTTTCAATAGACGCTACTATTAGTGCCAGCGAGATATGACGTCTGATCTTCGTGCTCAGCCCATCAATTCCGTCATGTTGCCTCGCGCCCCAGCGTTACATATCTACAAACGTTGGTGTCACGTGAAGACGCCCTCAGCCCTTGCACTGCCTTGCCCTTCGGATACAGCCCCTTCCGATATGTCTAGTTCATCTGCCAAGTATATGCTCTATACCCGTGTAGGCACATCTATGCGCACTCTCCAAAATTGTATTCTTGGCTTGTGGTCTCTAAGTTGTAGTCATCAAGTATGCGTGGTCCAAGCTGGTACACGAACCGGTCCCACATGCGGGTAGAAACCGGCATCCAAGGTGACTGTGCTGGGTTGCTCTTCCCACACACGGCAAGAACGTGTTCATAACACAATATAAATTCCATAATTTGATCATACAGCATCCAACAAGCGACTTTCCCAGTCATCTTCCTTCTTCAGTAGTATAGTGGTCAGTATTTCCGCTTGTCATGTGACAAATCGCGGGAGACCGGGGTTCAATTCCCCGCTGGAGAGCTTCTGTAATTTTTAATTTTTTTTCTTTTTGTTGCTGCTGTTTAAACCAAGAGGGCGCACGTTTGATCAAGTGCTGACTGAGAGCTTGTATCTTTTGGCATTTTATTATCTTCTTTCACTTTACCAATAGACTATGGTAAAGTTCTATTTTTTTTCGAAAAAAACCTTCTTAAAGTTCCATTGCTTGCATTCATAAAGAACTGTATCTACCTGCGCTACGAATTGCTTGTCCTTAAGAAGCTGATGTTCAGCTCCTGTTCAGCTTTCGCCGCCACCAGAGCAGATGGCTGATACCTAAGGCTTGGCTGCAGTATTCAATCTTCAGCTCATTGCCTCCTCTTCAATCTAGTACCTTTCTCACTCCGTCAGTAATCTTGGAAACTGGCCATCGATCACATACTTCTAACTCATACCCTCTTTACGAAGAAGACTAGGATTTCTTCGCGTCATGAGCTACCAGGCTGCGGCAGATTTCGAGATGTCCGACATACCGTTTGTCACAACTCCATCCCATGTCAAGCGCTACTGCTAACGACTACAGACAGCGAAGCTTATACGTCGAGTTATTAGATAGTGATGATGCGTCTAACGCAAAAGGCGCTCCACAGCGAACATGGGCTTATCTCCGCGACAGCCTACGTCCACTTCGACTGCAATTGATCAATCTCGTACTCGACCGCTTCATTGGTTGGAAATCTGATACTGAACACCGGAAAGTCGCAATGTACTGCAAAAGACGTGTGGCAGCTTCACACGTTCTACTCCAACTTTTGCCTCTAGGCGGGGCAATAGCACTTTTGATCCTCCAATGGACAAACTATTGGATAGGAACCCAAACTAACGTTTCTACATTCCTACAATTTGCAGCCAAGTTTCACGAATTGACAATGCAGGCCTCGCTTGTCGAAATTTTGCTCTGTGTCATTCGTACTGAGGTGGTCAACGGATACATCCCGTTAGGCGCGCTTTCTAGTGTCACACAGGCAACCCAGTTGTCGTACCTCTGGTCTCTTGACTTTATCTCGACATTTAAATCTCCAGCTCATAAGGGATGGCGGAGAATAGTATTTCCTCTTGTTATCTTAACTGTTTTACCTCTAACATCGCTTGTTGGACCTTCGAGTGCTATTCTTATGATACCCCGTCCAGATACCCCACACATCATCCGAGAAGACAATCGCTACCTGCCTAATTCGACTAATGATGTCTATCCTTCCTCCTTGAGCCGAACCAATGGTTTGCCGATGTGAGTACCGAGTCCTTTTCGCACAGCCGAGACTGAGAGGTTGTCTAGAGACCTTGTGGGCCTCAACGCAACTCTACTGAGCTCCAGAATGCAAAACAAAGACAGGCAAAACGAACTAAATGACATGATCGCGGCCGATCAGAGCGGCCTTTCGTATCTGCCGAGATCCATACGTGTATCCAGTTTCCAGAACATGGAATTTATCGAATACAATACGACGTTACCGACTTCCTTCAGTTCTGTATTATTTGAGGATGTGTTTGATCATTCCCAAAATCATTCAGATGATCCTAGCAGCTCCTTTTACAGAGGTGTAGGAAATCAAACCATAAGCCTCAGGACATTACATCCAGTGGTATCGACACGATGCACACTCCATCGTATGGACGAATTGGATAATCTAATTTATGTGTTCGAAAACAGAACCATGGGTATTCCCATTACTATCCAAACACTTTTGGATCGAGTCTCCAACTTCACTGGCTCTAGCAACGCAACAATTCGAGTCCCCGCACAGGACCCTACTACAGACTTCAAGCAAGTGTTTTACCCTCCGATCTGGATGTCGTCACCAGAAAGTAGTTCAAACTCACTGATTGGCGTTTTTTTCAACTGGCAGTCGATTAATCTGTCAGACGAGTTGCCACATTCGCTCCCATGGATCTTGGCACAACCCAAGTCTTACGGGTCCCATTTATCCGTCCAAGCTTGTACGATATCGGCTTATTGGAACACCGGAGAGTTGCAGATGATTCAAAAATCGGGCGGGGCTGTTGTACAGACTGCGGAGTTACCCATGTCAGAGCCACATAACGCAAGGCCCATAACCTTGGATCTAACCGGCATCGACAAGATTCAAAGCCCTGAATTCCTTCGCGACCTGTGGTCTACTGGCTCAATCAAGTATAACCTTGGGATTATTTTTGCCCTCGCGATCGCCGAAATACCTAACAACGATTTCCAACCATCGTCTGAAATGCCACCTGATTTCAATGAACACAACATGACTGTTTTCAAGTGCACTACCTTTATTTACGGCTACGGATACGGCAGCAGATCGACTTCTATCCGACTTGCGATACTAGTCATGATCACATACTGCGCGATCGCTACCGCCTACATTGGATACATTCTAGTCACCGGATCTACATCGACAGCATGGAACTCCACCATAGAACTAGTTGCTCTTGCACTGCATTCAAAGAAACCAGATTACCTTGGACATATTTCTGTAGGACTCGACTCGATTAAGACGATGAAAGAAGGTGTTGGAATCCGTGTTAATCAGGACAACGAGCTTGAACTGGTCTTCGCGCACGACCGCGACATTGAAAAGCGGTATCTAAAGAAAATTCAGAGCAACAAAGAGTACTAGGGACCAACTGGTATCAGTTAGCTTTCAGTATCGCGGTTCATAGCGATTTCACATTTGGCTCGGTAGAAGCACTATAGATATCTCAGACACAGAAGTAAAGAATAAATTTTTGGAGCGGCAAAATTATGTACAGAGAGTGTGAGAGCACCGAGTTCACTAAAATTATGAGCGGGCACATGCACTATTACTATTCAAGGCCTACTTAGGATAACAGCTAATATTAATCTGAACTAGATCCAAGTTAGATATATACCGCTGATATAATAGCTAACTCCCTTCTACTTGCATTTAGTAGATTTTGAATCTCCTCTGGTACTAGGCCTATAAATTTCTATCGAATTAAGGTGTTTCTACTGGCCTACGCACTTCCATATGCCTTTGAGTGACACTTCCCACCAGAGATGTCAACAATCAAGCCAAGCCATGCCAAGCTCCAGCTTGGCTTGCCTCAGCTTGATAGGCAAAAGCAAAACCGCCAGCTTGGCTTGGTGTATCAAGCCAGCTTGATTGATGTGCTTGATGATCTTGATAGTCATAGCATCTTTTTCAAAGTCATCAGAATAGGTGATATCAGCTATATAGCGACTATTTTTGGTGTTAAGTTTCGCTATCACTGTTAGTATCGCTTTCCCACTTGCTCAGCTTATATAACCCCTCTATACTGTTATTAATTATAGTGACTTTTGAGCTAATATTATCGTTGCCTAGAACAGCTTTGCGCCACTGTCATACGCACTGTATCGCCGCCAAAAGCTGCGGTTGTATACCTCGTCGGTGAGGCTCTAGTAGAGCCCCAAGCTCACTCAACATGCGCTCACACTCGCAGCTTGACGCTGGTATCGAGAGCACGTCTAGCGCAAGCCTGCTAAGACGTGGGTAACGATCTCGCATGAGTAGCTAGTATCTTGTAGGGTTATTGGCGTATTCAGTGTCTCTCTCTACACATTACACGAGTCATAGTCCCTCCCCCAGAGCAGCGTTTGGGTAATAGGATTAATCGTATGGGGGCTACAGCGGAGGTGGCGATGAGAGGCGTTAGAGTACACCGTCCGCGCGATTGCGTCTATCGCAGCGTCATTATTTCTCGCGTTATCGAGTACAAAGTAGCTAATACGGTCTAAGTCGACATTGAACTGTGTTAGCGTTTCTATAACAATCTCTGCTATACTTTCACTAGTATAAGCGCCTGTCAACTGCGGCAGCGCGATAGGTACGTTTACAATGTTGCCTTGACGATTAACATAGTGTGCGACAATGCCTAAAAGGCCGCGCTTACCGCCCTTTGTTGTCCAGCCGTCAAAGCCAATATGTATCTTGCTCCGTACCCGTGATAGCGCTCAAATAACCTGCGGCTTAAGATAGTCATATAGGCGTAAGATATAACTAGAGATGCTATAATAGGAAGCCTATAGAGCATCTTCCGCTTGTAGATTAGCTGACGCGATAAGGTCTCGAAAAACTAGCGACTCGAAAGTAGAAAGTGGCTTGTTAGTTTTAATAATCTAGGCAAATGCTGCAAGCCTAAAGCGCTAAATATTAAAACTAGAGAGCTTATTCGTGACTGCTTGGCTAACTCGATTGCTAGTAAGCATAGCCTAGATAGTGTTAAGTACTTCCGCATCAATTTTCTCGAGTGTCTTGTAGCCATGGCTAGGCTTATGTTACGAGATGTCCTGAGACATACGCACGTCTCCAGACTAGACTGGCAAATGGGTTGAGGTAGGGTAGGAGTAGGGTTGCCAAGAGTTGGGTAGGGGTAGGGGCAGGGTTACTGAAAACTGCCAAGACTAGAGTTGGGGTAGGGTACGGGGTTGCTAAAGCTAGGTAGGAGCAGAGTTGGGTTGACTGTGGCTTGGGTAGAGGTAGGGGTGGGTTACTTAGTGCTAGGTTAAGCTGGGTCTTAGTCATATACTACAATAGTTAACGTGCGCCACCAGTAAGCTGAACGCCCCACCCAAACTGACGCGACTCTCTCTATAACACTACCATGCCACGACAATAACGCTCTATACATACTTCTCGTGAAGTCAGAATAAGTCTTGCTATCGCATGTTATTATAGTAATTCAAGCCAGTCTATCCATACTCTTATAAAAGCGTATAATGTGCTAAAATCAACACTATACACGCGTCTCTATGGTATCTAGCCACGATTAGAAACAGTCTCTATTAATTGAAAGCTATCGTCTATTATAGAGCAGTCTCTCGTGTAGTAGATTCTAGCCCTTAATTAATGCGGATTTCCACCCTATATCATCGACGTATGACAAATAGCAGACGCTCTACTCGCCGCGCGTGGCCAAGATCTATCTCTACTACCTACTAGTAAGTACTAGGTATCGCGATTCATCTAGAGCCAGCCTAAGCTTTAGATAAAGTGGACTAGAGGATTATATAGTTAGCGCGCCTCCTGCGAGGATCCTATTATAATTACCGCCTAGTTTAAGCTGGTAGAGGAGACGCGTCAGACGTACGGCGTTCTTAACCAGGATATCTACAACTTTAACGAAACTAGATTCGCGATAGGCGTAGCTACATAGCACTTCTAAAGTCGTTACAAGCTCTAATAGAGTAGGTAGAGCAGTCATCGTCCAGCCAGGCAATCGCGAGTGGGTAACAGCTATCGAGTGTGTTAACGCGTCTGGCTAGTCTCTTCCACCGCTTATAGTTCTCTCTAGCAAAGTTCACCAGGCTAGCTAGTATAACAGACTCCTACTTAACTAGACTATTAGCGTCTTAGAAAATGGCTAGACGATAGGTGAGCTTAGTGTAGAGTAGATAAAGCACTTTAATCAGCATATAGCTGCTTATATAGCTAGAGTCTATCAGCTTCTTATCCTAGACAGCTATAGCAGCTACGTCACTCTAGAGCTCGATTAGTACTGCGCTAAGAAGAAGATTATTACTCTCTATATGCCACCCTATACCTCGCATCTCCTATAGCTACTTAATATAAGCTACTTCTCTCCACTTAAGCGCGCGTATAGACGTAAGATTAAAGAGCTCGCCTATTAAGGCGTCTACTATATTAATAAGATAGACTTTCTTACAGTCTATACGCAGATCTAGTAGACAATTTTTACGCAGTAGAATATCTAGGCAGGCTTTTAAGCAATAGGCCTTGTTTCTCTCTATCTATATCGTGTTCTATTATCGCTGACAGTCGTCTAGACGCCATTTCTACTATAGACGACTATAGACAGAGACGCTATAACGTAGGCAGAAACGCTGTATACAGTAGAGCAGCTTCGGCAGCAGGTGCTCTATCCCTAAGAGCGACTATAACAGCAACGCCGGCAGTCAGATAGCCTAATAAGCGTTGCTATACGCCAGCCTGTAAAAAGCGCTTAGCTTACAATATAATTAGCAATAATACTTACAGAAGAAAATAAGAAGCTATGTCTAGTTAACTAGCGTTAACAACGAAAGTAGGATTAGCAGCGTTAATATATTGCTTCTAGTATAGTACTCTACATACAGTAGGGCTGGGCCCGCGGCTACGCGCCGAAACGTTTTCGCAATCTCTATATGATTGCTAGTTACTGTCTGCAGCACGGATTCATCAGTAAGAATATTGGGACCATAGGTGCGACCTATATTGGTGGCTACGGCGCTGTAGAAGGATTTTGCTAGCAAGTCACATGCATTGAGTATTGCGTAAAGAGGGTAAGAGGGAGAGGGGTCCAAGAGGACTTCTGTGCCGACCCAGAATATGACACCGCTAGCTTGCAGGGTGTAGTATGTAATGTTGAAGAAACTGGGAGAGAGAATTGAGGATTTGTCTGGATAGGGGCGGAAGTCTGAGGTGTATGGGTTAGACTGGCAAAGAGATTTTGTCGGGGCAGCAAAGGGTACAGACCCATGCTTCCGCTTTGCCATCTACCGTCTTCTTTTATCGCGCTTTCCGCTGCTTTTATCTTAAAGGACGTATCGAGCCATCCGTAGGACATCAGTGACTCGGCCCACCACATGGCGGGGTCTTTGGTGTTGTTGCTAGTAACGAATTGATTCAGCTTTGTTGTGCGGAAAATCCCCATTGGTCCTGGTCTCCACCCGTTAGGTCATACCGCTTGTTCGCGTTTGGAAGAATAAGATTGTAATCAGTAGTGAAATCGAATTGCGTATGTCCCTGCTCGTTCGTGATGAAGCAGGATATTGCTGCCAGCAGCGGCTGTCCCCATCTGGACCAAGCTACTTGCTGTGCGGTTCGTCCCATCTCCTTGGCCATTTCGATCTTGATGTAATTGATCGTACAATTTTTGAGAGTATTGTTCAAGTAGCGCATAGATGGCGAAGGGACGAGGAGGCCATCCTAATCCGTAGTCGTGATGCTATCTATGGAGTATATGAAGCCGTTCTTTCTAGTATTGAACTTTTGTTGTGCTCTGATTTCCTTGGGCTCGCAGCCGGGTGACAATTTGCGTATGCCCTTAAAAAATGGTTTGTCGTAACACATCTTCTTTGCTATGGTCGCGTTTGGATTAGTGGAATATGTTATCTACAGATCGTAGCCTGTGATAATGGTGTTGATAGATGATAGAAATATTGTTGCAAGTAAAAGCAAAACGATGATTATGGCGGCGAAGAATTGAAAGGGGTATCGCTAAGTAATATTGTGGTTAAAAGTGAACATAGCTGAAGCTTGAAAGGTACTGTATAGATGGTAGGGCTTATAAGAGAGGCTAGCATTATAAATAAGGAGCTTAAAATCTGTAGCTTATAAATAGGTCGTACAGCTCTATAAAGCTAAGACTTTACCTAGGCCAGAATCTATACATGCTCAGCTACTGCTGTAGTTTACTGGTCCTTCTAGACTTATACGTTGTGATAGCTGTACGCTACTAATAAAAGTTTAACCCGCTTAACGATAAGGCATACCCTATTAAATAAATAGGAGACTTTAGACGATTGCGGACTAAGAGAACTCTATAGCTGGAAAGTAATAGTAATTGACTAATATTCCTCTATATATGGCGAAAAGCACTGCTCGGTGAAGGATAGTATGTACTCCTAGCTATAATAAAGCCAGTGTTATCTAGGAAACATTTATAACTACGCTTAGAATAAAGTCTCTTTATCTTAACCTCTACCTAGACTACTTGATTTCTCTTAAAGACCTTTGATCCGCCAAAAATACTAAAAAGCTACAATCTACCAGTGAACGCATCTCAGAAAGGGCGAGGATGGCTTATCGGCCGCTGTCATGGCACAGATAGACTGGCGCAGCGTCAACTTACACCGTGCTCGACTCGCCTCGTAGCATGCTCTTGGAGGCCTTGTGGCGCTATCTCGTGCGCTTTGGCCGCTTTGTCGAGCTAGACAAGGTATCAGATAAGCAGATGTATCACGCGCATAGTATACATCCTTTCTGCTATAGCGCGAAATTTCGCCCTATACTGCAGGTGGCACTGCAGGACTGCATACAGGTAGGTAGTTAATCAATTAAAAAAATATGCGTATTAGGCCAGTCTGACAACTATAAGCTATCAAGGGTGTATAAAGTATTATGTATTGTGCTAACTACATATAACTATATAATGATAAGAGCAAGTTTAAATACAGCTTTGTTAGTCAGTGGCCAACCACGTAACTACACATGGAACTTCTAGGCTTACACCTTCTAATGTGGACGTTCATAGGCTCTTAGCCTTCACATCCCTCGTTAAGGAGAGAATCCTTCTTGTTACTTGTAACAGCTAGAGAGTGTGTGCGGTGTTCGAGCCACGATACGTTTCAATGCACGCAGAGTGTGTCCTCGCCTACTCGAGTCCACACTTGACCTAGATCGATCGCTATGCACCAAGCGTGCTGCCTGATGACCAGTTGGCTGCGATACAAGATTCTAATGCAAAGCTTCAATCTTTGCCTTTTTTACATAACAAGCACGTTTGACAATTGGGGCAGACATACGGTCCACCGTTCGCCAGGTCTCCGAGCCCATATATTTTTCAAGCTCTGTATCGCTGTAGGAATATTGCGAAATCGCGTACGTGCATACACCTGTTCCATGCGATGTACGAAGAAGTCTCTTTGGCTCTGATCTGTCGAAGCTGCTCCAGCAACAAAGCACACCCAGACCAGTGCATGTGCGCCACGATCATTTGGTGAGACTTGCGATATGAGGCCGATAAGTTGGTGAATAGACTCTTCCTGGATAGTGTCGTGAAATCTTGAGACTGCATGGGCATCGACTGCACATCTGGTGTATATATTGCATGCAGAGACAAAGCACTGTAATATCAGGTCTGCAATGCGCCGGTCTTCGCTGTCTTCGGGGAGATGAGAAAAGGACAAGAAGCTCATCAGAGACTCTGAGGCTTTCATCATGGTGAGCACGCCGACCTCTTCGCCGAGCAGTGGCACGCCGAGCAGCTCGAACCTGATGCTCGTTAGTATGGCTGTGCAAGTATCCTCCAACATTACCTACATATTGGTTTGTGCTTGTAAGAAATTTGAGATGATGGGATCAGCATCTCTGCCTGGGTTACTCATGGACAAGCTGAGCAACATCTGAACGAAGAAGCGATAGTCAGCACTTCCAGTCACTGTCTCGCCCACAAGAAGCACAACCAAAGTTGCCCAGGTGAACTTGTTAAACACCTTATCGGCAGACTGCTGCAAGGAATCGTTGCGTAAGCGTGAAATAACAGCAGCGCGTCCAGCCTCAGCTGCTCCTTGAAGTTCGGGCCGCTGATGACTAAGATGTTGTGCAGCCACAACACCCACTGCCTGGCGCAGCAGATCGTCTTCGAGCGCCATTGGTAGGACTAATGATCTGTAACCATTTTTGTTGTCGTCGAACACCACCATAGCTGGGGCAACGACATGAGAGACTGTAAGATTGTGAGTAAATGGTCAAACTATGGCCGATTCTAGATTGCAACTTACAGTATGAGAAGAGCATCCGCAACTTTGGGTCAATTGGCGCAACCCAAGGCACAATTTCGTATGATTCGGAGTAACGAACCACAATCGAATTGTAGCCTCGACCGATGTCTTCCATATCAGCCTCGGAATCTGCATTTGTGTTTATAGGGGCCGACAACAGAAATGCTTCCCTACCATCATGCATTCCTGTCGAATTGATTGTGTGAGGTGTCGGTGGTCCTTGCGCAGTCTCGTTCAGATCACTCTTCCTCTTCTTCCTAGCGCGTTCCTCACCCGGCCAGCGCAATAATTGAAACTCGATAGTGTTCGGTAGCTCCTTGCAGCTATCATCGCCTCCAGTCTTCGGGATTTTGCAATCCTTAAGACGTCCTCTTCTGGCTACTCCTTCAGCGAATCGAATCCTGCCCATCCCAGAGCATTCGATGCCCTTCTTCGCGCATTTGCGACATGATGGTTCGGTCTTGTCACAGACAATCCTGCGGCACGAGCATTGGAAGCAGCCCCGCTCTTTCTTCACATTACCATCTGGAGGCATGCTGATGCCCGTGCTCCGAATCTGACGAGCCTGATGAAACTTGGAGGACCACGATCAAGGGGACCAAGTTGCATGCAACTGGCGTTCACAACGACGCAGGCCCGGGCTATCTCAACTGTTACAATAGTCAAGTAGAACCTCGATCTTGGTATCCATGAAGGTGCGACAAGATCTGCAGAGGAGTATTGCAATGCGTACTATACGATCGTGCTCTATCGCGGAGTAGAAGCAACGCGGTTGGTGTGCTACTTGCGTTCGGGCCGAATTCGGAAAGAACATTTGCTTGGCGTCTGGTCCTTTCCCACTAGTACGTATCAGGTGAACTAACGAAGTTCTCGCAACATAGCGTAGATATGCAACACAAGACGGCATGCTGACAATCTCAATTACAGCGACAAGCTCCCTCTTTCAAGCATGTATCACGAAGCGATTCACATGGACGGAAAAACACAAAATGTGGTGACCTCACAGCCAGAGTCGATCAAATTGAACGCTCACATACACTACATAGACGAAAACGTCTATCTACTCCGTCAGGACTTGCAAGCGCGGGCCATGGAAGTGCTTGCGCGCATGTCCGAACCAATTTGCCGCTGTGAAGATAGCCATCACGCCGATGACTGCCGACGCGTAATCTGGGAGGAGTCAGTCACAACAATACCAGATCAGTATTGGGGGACCACTTACTCATGCTCGTACCAGTCACAGGTATGACTGTTGGGAAGTTGTAGAAGACCAAAACCAGGATTGCGAAGCCCACTGTAATCAAGTTCGCCGCCCAGCCCAAGACCGCTGGCACCTTGAAAGAGCGTGTACTCGGCAGCCACTTTGGTGAGCGCTTGCGCATCATGAGCAACACTACCGGGAACGCATATGTCACGTGCTGCAAGATCAAACCAGTTCCAATGAAGGCATTGAAAGCAGATGTCGATCCCAAGTAGATGCAGCCAATGATGAACATGATCGCGAAGTTGAAGATTAAGGCAGCGATGGGTACCTGCTGCTTCTCGTTGATCTTACCGAGCCAGCGGCTGCCGAAGATAGCGTCGTCTCGTGCAAAAGACCAAGTCAGCCGAGACGCTGTTTGGTGGGTTGCATTGAGAGCAAAGAAGGCTGCGAGCAGGAGAAGAAGCAGGAAAACGGTCGCAGCAACATCTGACCGAGTTGCCTGACGCCAAATTTCATAAACGGGTACACTAAGCGGACATCTCAGCATGGAAGGGGATAGCCACCGAAGGGGGAGACATACCCAGTCGCCGTCGTGACCACAGCTTCTAGATCGCTGGTGCAATACATCATGATGATGGCGAAGATGAAGGATGTGACGAAGCCGATGGATACCGTGCTCATTAACGCTCTAGGCACGACCACTCCTGGGTTCTTGCACTCCTCTGCCAGATGTACCGCACCATCAATACCGGCATACATATAGTTTGGCGAAACGAGACCAGTGAGAAAGGCGACGCCGTTGGACCAGCCACTCTCGTTAAGGAAAGTCGCCCACACAGACTTGGTGGGCTGAAAATGCGGTGCAGTCCGCGCGAGGCAAGTGATAATGATTACAAAGAAACTACTGATTGACACGAAGACTATACATTCATTCCGTTAGTAAGAGCGCCACGGTAGCCGTAAAATTTTGGTCCTTGACTTACAAGCGAGGTCATGAATCCACATAGTGCGACGAAGTAGGTAGACGTTGTACATGAGAACCAGCACATTGATGGCTTGGTATACGAGGAAAGCGTGCCACGCCTGCAGAACATACGATGGGTTCCAGAAGATCGCCATACCGAGGCACAATTGGGGAACGATGATGGCAATCCCTGCACAGATCGCTATCCAGGAGAACACGTTCGTGGCTCCGCAGTAGTAGCTCTAATGTTCATCAGTGCTCTTGTCACTCAGGTCATGCTGTGCAAGTCAACATACCAGCCCACGACTCCATCTTTCAGGAGCCAGAATGGACACCCAGTGATATTGACCGCCAGCCTACCATGTCAGTGTACTCAATTCATCCATGGTGTACTCAGACTTACAGTAGGGTACACGCTCGCCAGCTCCGCCAGTGAGATAGCGCACGCACCAACCAGAACACACATGATGATGGGGCCATAGATCAACGTCACTGGGCCGCCTTGTGCAATGGCCAAGGCAAAGGTGGCAGCAATGCCCGCCCAGCTGTTGCATATGATCCAGCCTGCGGAGATTGTCTCTTTGCCGCTCATGTTCCTTGCATCCGCGTTCTGGAGCACAAGACCTTCAAGGCGCACATCTTGAATCTGTCCTTGATGCTGAGATGGCACTGCGCTTACCGTCAGTTGAGCGTTTGCGGCAGTAGACGTTTCCGTCACTCACATTTCTCGAGATCCGTGGAAACTTTTGAGTCGTACTGCGTCTTCGTGTCGGCGAAGTCCATGTCGGTGGGGCGAATAGGATAGTTAGCTGCTCTGCTACGAAAGAGACTTGTGGCAAAAGGATTAAGTACTGATTGGGCGCTTGCCTTATCATAGTCCTTTTCTTTTCAAGAGATAGGATATGTATCAGGGACGAAGCATCGCCTATCGCGTATCGTTGCTATCGACATCCCTATCAATCTATCTGGACCGCGAGCCACAAGATAGATGGCCGTCATTAGGGTTCTCCCTTTATTGCCCTAAACGGGCAAGCCCGCACTGCCCACGGCAGTGGGACGCTACTCGAACGCGGGGCTGGTGCTACTAGGGCTGATCACATGCTGTCAGGCACTTAGTGCATACGCGGCAAGATACCTTCGGCGCCGATAGTATGGAACGCGGTCTGGCCTTCGGCATCAACGCCACAACTTCTATTGGAGCGGATTGAGCCTACGTTTTGACACGATGGTTGAGGATTGACACTGTTTGGGTACATGCCGACGGTTTTGAGTTTATGTCTCGAGGACGGGCTATTGATTCTACATAGTTTACAACGTAGGCTTTACCGGCTCGAGCTCGGCCAGCTCCTTCCTGACCTCGAAAGCTGCTCGTGTCCCCTCCTCGATAGCTCCATCTATAAAGCTTCTCCAGCCTAACGCCCAGTCTGAGTTTGCAAACAGCACATTTCCGTGCCTCTGCCTCATATCATCGAGATGATTGGCGATCAGGCCAGGTGGCGGGAAAAACCAAGCGCCTTTTGCGAACTCGTCCTTTGACCAGTTGTGGAACACTAGCCTCTTTATGTGAGGCTCCGTCTTTTGTTGCGCGAACATGTTGGTTACAGCACGCTTAGTGGCATCGATGTTGACTTCGGGATCGATGTGCTTGTTGCTACCGCCGAAGCAGACGACATGCGTATTACCTGCGGGTGTCGTGCCGTCACCAATCGCGTACATGAGTTCGTTGTGCGGGTACGTGACACCTGTCCACGACCGAAGTTCTTTGTTCGAAATTTCGGCATGCACCTTGACACATTGATTGACGTGACCTGTCGCAATCGCTGCCTTCTTGCCAGCACTGAGTGGTGGATCGAATGTGACCTCTCCCAAGACGTTCAGCGGCATAGCTGAGATGAGCCGTGCAGCGGAGTAGCGGCGTCCATCACGTGTTGTCACTTCGACTGTGCGGCCTGTGTCTTTGACGTGTTTGACGGGGCTGTTGAAAGCGTATGCTAGGCGTTTTGTTGCAAGCGCTTCCTGGAAGAATCTGATGGCGAAACTCGACTGGCCGTTCTTGAACTTCCAACTGATGAGCATGTCTATGCAGCCCGCGTAGGTATAGCCGCACATGGCCCACCTGGAAGTCGTCAGTGCATGCAAACACTTGATTATACTGAAAGACTTGCCAGTGCATGAACTCGTGGAAGCTCATGGTAGTAAGTGTGGCACCACTGCAGAGTAGAACAAACGACTCGAGTGCTGCGCGCTCTTGTGGGGAGAGCTCTGATTCAATCTTGTTAATACGATCTTGAGCGGACAGCTTGTCGAGGTCCTTTGCAGCCGGGATGTGGAACGTGTCGTACGGAAGAGGAATAATGTTCCTTCCGTAAGCTCCGTCGATGTTTGTGAACTTATTCAGAGCCGAAATAAGGAGCTCATCCTCCTTGTCGTGGGTCATTGTGTATCCCTGCTGTCCAATGTTCAGTTCGTAGTGATTCACGCCATGCGAGAAGTCAAAGGACCTCTCAACATCGTTCATCATTTGGTATCTCAACATCTCGCGCCATGTGTTGGACTGTCCCCAATGCACCCATGTGCCGCCCATCTCGAATGGGTAGCCGTCGATGTTGGACGACCATGATCGACCACCAACGCGGTCACGACCCTCGAGCAAGAGCACCTTCAAGCCCTCAGCCGAAGCATTACGCGCAGCTGTGAGACCGCAATACCCAGCGCCGACAACGATAACATCGTAAACGACCTCAGAAGTTGAAACATTGGTGGGTGGGTTGATAGCTCCAAGAGTTGGCAGGCCTGCTGTAAGACCGGATGCAGGAGTCCATGTGTAGCCGTCGCGAGAAGTCATGTCTAGAGTGGAAATGGCTCAGCTGCAGCAAAGATGGCGGTCAAACTTGAACAAGGTGCGGTGACGGCACCACAACAGCGGCCGAGGGCCATCAGTCTTAAACGGCGCACGATTCCAGGGCCCATTTGCTATCGGTTGTAAGCAGAAAAGATCGCATAGTTCAAGTGCAGAACACAGGTTGGCGGCATCCATCTGAGAAAGCTACGGCCAAGACCTCTAGCGTAGCACTAGTATCGCATTAGCGCCATGGAGGTGGCAAGAGCACGAAGCGGGGCTTCCTGATTAGGATGTTAAAGTGAGAAACCGCCCACAAGCATATCAACGACTCATGGCCGCGATCAGCCGTATCGTATTCCTTTTCAGTTTCATAACTTGACGCGCTTTGATAGTGCTACCCTGGTTCTTGATAAACGAGACCGGTCTCGGGATACCTTGTCGACGCGGCACAGATCGTGTGTAAATCGACATGTGCTAGTACAATTTGCTTACTAGTGTGGTTGACGTGAAGAAAATCTACACAGCTGTTTTTTTCTAAGAAGCTGGTAAAAGAGGCTAGAGAAGTGCGTAAATTGGCCAAAATGGCGCGGCAGAAGGTGAATAAAGCAAGGGCTGCTGAACTAGCTGCCGCGCGCGCTAAAAAAGAACAACAACGCGCTACTATAACTATAAGAAAATAATCCGGCGATCCGTAAAATACAGTTACGCAGAAAGTCCCTGTTTCTAATAAGTCAAGAATATCAGAGCATGGTGGTATTACCGGCCGCCAAAGTAATGGTATAACTACACCGCCGCCCGCCCAGCCTACCACCAAAACCACCATGCACGGCCGCAATATATAACTACCTAAGAAATTTAAGTGAGTAGCAATATAAAATACTCTTATAATACTGCTCTGCTTTAAAAAAAATTGCCCGATCTTATCTTTTTAATAAGGCTCTGTAGCCTTTATTTTAGTGGGCACCCAAATTTGGTGGGGTGTTGCAACAAGTGAACTATTGCAAGCTTTGACCACTTAACGTGGTTCACAAGCGAATCGCTCACCCAAGCGAATCGCTCGCGCCCCACCAGCGCGACAACTTCAACACATTATCACAGACTTTTATTACA
>NW_006912364.1:0-23147 GCF_000523435.1 Bipolaris zeicola 26-R-13 | reverse complement strand
GGCACGTGGGGCGAGTAACTGATTACTACGAGACCAACGCCAGACATTAGAAAGAGGACGTATGCGCTCTTCTTCATATACGCGCATTGGCCCTCGCTTGCTGGATGCTCAATGTCAACGCGACACCGGCGTTTTGTCAATGCATTATCTTCTCCCAGACACCTTCACGGCCGGCTAACCCAGTACCGTGTACTCTTGTCGGAATACCAGTGCCATCTCGACATATCCCTTACATCCAGCTCTGGATGCGCCACCCATTGCCCCCGAGTTTACACATGCTAACGAGAATCTCCTAACAAATCCATAGAAAACTGTACATGGCCGCATACCCGATCATCTGTCAGATGTTGATTAGTCGATCGATCCAATAGATCGGTTGCTTCGCGATTCCTTCCTCAACACCCCGAGTACCCATCCATCTCCGCGGAACCATTGGCCGCCTCCAAACTGAGGCTTTTTGATTAATAACTGACACTCAAAACTCGATGCTGGTTACAAAATGTTCCTTGTTATGCGAACATGGTGCAGCGAATTATATCGGAATGAATGCAATATCACAGCCTGGCGAGCATATCGACGAAGCCACATCTAGGCACATTCCGAGGCTTTTTGCGGTTCCCAGAAATTTCGAGGATTGCTGAAGTAACGTTGACTCACCTCATAAATTTTCTGCCCTTGGAGAAATATGGGAGCTCGTGATTAGGATCGAGTTTCCAGTATATTGGGTTTCTTACTGGCATTGAGAAACTCAATCAAACTCCTGACGATGTACACCACGGATACCATGCACCAGGTTGACATGAGCGAAGAGGTTATGATCTTTGGACATTCTCACAGATTCGTTGTGCTAAAGCATCTCGAATTGTCTGGTGATTTACTTGCCGGAGACTAAGATGACCCTGGCTACCCTCGCCTATCCGCAATTTCACCGGAATTACTCGGATCGTCGAGCTTGGAAACAGTGTAGAGTCGCAACACAGAAGAACATTTGGAAGATTCCCAGAAAGATTTTTGCATTACGAATTCTCACTTGAAAATTCAAACCGTAACCAGGATTCTGCTCCGAAAGTTGCTGCAAATAAATTGACAAGAATAATCTAGGGCATCGATATGCAAGTACCACTAAATACACAAAATACGATAGAGGGTACTTTAAGGTGAGATAATCGTAGACTGTTGACGCGGACGCCTGCATACTGAGTCGTATCTTCTCTGTCCACGGTACATTGCAGGTAGGCTAAAAAAAATTGGGAATAATGCCAACATCTCCCTCTACTCCACCTCACTGCAGCATTGCAAGAGCAGAGTGAAGTCAATCATTCCATATCCCAGAATTGCCATTGTTCAGAGTATTCAGTTCTGTTTCCAGACGGGTATTGCTTCTTGTCCCGAGATCACGCATACTAATATTAGTTATGACGCTGTTTGAGCGTCATGGCTTTGAAATCTACACTCCACAAAACCAGGCGATTACCGATCAGCAGTATATAGCCCAGAGACACATAATTCGATGCCAACTACCACAGCTCCTCTACGACCCGTCAACCATGAATCTACTACAGCCCCCACCCATCGACACCTCTCGCTGGACCCAGCACATCGCCTCAATTACCACACCATCCGGCGAGCAAATCCGCCTCAACTACATCGACTGCGCACCCGCACCTTCCTCCAAACCCCGCGCCACTATCCTCCTCATCCACGGCTTCCCCCAAACATCCTACCAATTCCGCCATGTAATCACCCCCCTCTCAAACGCCAACTACCGCGTCATCGCTCCCGACTACCGGGGCGCCGGCCAATCCTCCAAACCCCCCTCGGGCTACCAGAAAACGCAAATGGCAGAGGACCTGCACACCCTCCTGCACTCGCACCTTTGCCTCAAAGAAAAGATTCACGTCGTCGGCCACGACATCGGCGGCATGATCGCCTTCGCATACGCATCACGGTATCCAAACGACACGGCAAGCGTCATCTGGGGCGAGTGCCCTTTACCCGGTACTTCATTTTACGAGCAACACAAGGCAACACCAGACCTCTTCCACTTCGTATTCCACCGCGTACCCGATTTACCCGAGTTTCTGATTGCGGGTAAAGAACGCGAGTACCTGAAGCATTTCTTTGACAAGTTATTGTACAATAGCGCGGCGATTACGCCGGCGGATGTCGATAACTATGTCTTGGCGTATGAGCAGCCGGGGGCTGTGAGAGCGGGGTTGGAGGTTTATCGGGCGTTTGAGAGAGACGCGGAGGAGAATCGGGGGTGGATTGTTGAAAAGGGGAAGGTGAAAGTGCCGTCGTTGGTGTTGATGGGGAAGGAGTGCATGCTTTTGGGTGGGGCGGAGGAGATGGCGAGGGAGTGTCATGAGGATGCTGAGGTGGTGAGTGTGGAAGGGGCAGCGCATTATATCGCTGAAGAAAATCCGGAGGGGTTTGTGGATGCTGTGTTGGAGTTTGTGAAGAGGCATTGAGGTTTCTCATTTTGAATGCGGTACGTAGTATCAAAAACTATGTTTCATTGTTTTATATCCCTTCTACATTTATGGTACCTTGACGGTAAACTTGCCAGTGGCCTCTGGCTTCGATAGGATCCACAGGATACCATTGTTGATGCACTGATCCCAGTGCTCAGAAGCCTTTAGAGCATTTCCAAATCGCCTATGGCCATGCGGCACGCCCTTGAAAAGCGTGATATCAGTAGGCACATTCGCCTCTGAAAGCGTCTTGGCATACAGCAACGCCTCATCACGAAGAGGATCCAAACCAGCAATACCAAAGACGCTTGGTGGCATCCCCTTGACCTCATCTTCCGTGGCGTTTCCCACATTAAGCTTCGTACACTTCAAATCAGGTTTTCCTGTTTGCAAGAGGCCCGCGAAGAAATTGGCGACGTTTGCGCTGAGAAGGGGCGCGTTGGCATTCTCGACATACGACGGCACCTTGAGCTTCTTGGCGGGGCCTTCGTCGTATGTGTAGGGCGATGAGAGACAGGGAATGATGAGGACTTGGCCGATCAGTTTCGGAAGGTCTTTGGTGACATCGCTTTTTCCGAGATGCTGCTCTATCGTGAGAGAGGATGACAGTGTGCCGCCTGCAGAGACACCACCGACAATGACCCTTGATGGATCGCCTCCAACCTCGTCAATGTTCTTGTGGAGCCAAGCGAAAGCGTCTTGGGAGTCAAGCCAGGCTGTGGGAAATACATGGTCGGGTGCGTGTCGGTAGTTAACGTTTAGCACCACGCAGCCGGTTTTGATGGCAGTCTGCGCGCAGGTTGGATCCTCGCTCTTGATGGAACCGAAGATGAAGCCTCCGCCGTGAAAGTATAGGTATACAGGAAGTTTCTCTGATGCATCCTTGTCCACGGGCCGGTAGGACCGCGCCTCGATCTTTGAGCCGTCCCGGGTGGGTATCGAATAGTCTTTGGTGGTTACGTGCGGCGCGAAATGCTTCATTGCTTCGGCAGCTTTCCCTTCTCTTTCGGCATTGACAAACTTCTGGAGCGTAGCGGGGTCCGCTGAGGTGTCGAAGTTTAGTTGAGGTAGTGTCTTCTCCAGGGCAACCCATTCCTCAGATGGGCCGCCATACTGTGAAAAGTCCAAAGCCATGATGTTGTTTGAAAAGATGTATCAATACTGTCAGGGAGTGTAAGAGTTCAATTGCCCGATCTGAGATGCGATCGATTCAATCGGACAGGAGATCTCGCTTATGTATCGATGCATATCTCGCCCGTCTCACCGCCACGTCCGCGTCCGCGTCCGCAGCCCGCGTACTATTTGTTAGCGTCACCTCTGCAATGGACCGAGGTTCGTCTATCGTCACTTGATTCGACCATAATTAATCATCGTTAGGCGTCCCACGGTACGTACTGTACCAGAATGTTCGAGCTCACGTGATTGCACGTTGTTTGCAGACGTGTCAGTCAAAGAGCTTGCCGAGGTCTACGTACCCATTCACACTTATCGATTGCAATTGTGATCGCCAGTGACGTTCATCTGTAGCCTGATTGGGGGTATCGGCATGATTGTGAGAAGTGACCCTAAAAGGATAGTCGATTAGTGTGATGAGAGCTATCAAAGGTCTCCATGACGGTCGTGTTATATCTGCCGTGTCCATTAACGAGGGTTACAGCATGTTATATTTGGTCTTGAGGCGTCCTGATACGCAATCAGGTGTATTCGCGCGTGATAACTGTCGAATTGACAACTCGGTCACGTCCGGCAAGTGTTGAACGCGTGCGACGTGGTGGGGCGGGGTAGCTGTTGGGTGGGGTAACACGCGGTAGCTGTCCAACGCGACATCCTCCCCATCTAGCAATTGATGGACGTCACGTGCGCCGGTATCGGTCACGTTCGATGGCTAAAGGTATCGCACCTGATAGCTGTCAGTATGGGAGTAATGTAGGAGTATGTTCGCTAACTGCAACAATGTCGCCACATCAGCTTTAGCAGACCTTTGTGTCGATTGGTTGATATTCTGTAGCTTCAAAACCACATCACAGAAGGGCCGCAATAGTGCAAGGAGACATCACAAAATACAGGAAATGTTGTACAGCAATGGAAAAATGAATGTGTGAGCTAGGAGGGGTGAAACGATGAACATTCCCAATATCAGCGATGCACCTGGAATGTCCATCCCATCCAGCACAAATGTAGGGAAAGAATTACCAAGTGAAAGTTGGTAATTACACTTTACGTATCCATGTATTGAATACTAGGATGGAGATTAGTGGTCCTGTTACGAAGCGGATCATCATTGATATAGGGTCAATTGCTGAGTAGGGAGGAACACTGCATCTTTGACGAAACTATCGTGCTAAGTATGGAGAGAGACTTGATAGTGCGTCCCGCAAAAAATGAGATAAATATAGATTTGCTTTTTCGTTGGTAGGCTCCCGCCTTCTTAACATAGTGAATACGCTGATACACTGTGGATGATGTATGGGAAGTAGATTCCTGACATTACCATGCTCACCAGGACGATCCTTACGATACCAGACCGAGCGGTTTGTGCATGATATCCAGAAACGTGGCATCTGCATTCGAATACGTTGCTTTTTTCGAGATATACATAATCTGATTTCCCCTTCCTGTCCAAAGTCTTCTCGCATCAATATCACCGACATTCTATTTGCTCGTAGCGCATCGCGATAACCGAGGAGACGAATGAGGCGTAGAACGATGCGCATGCTCTTATGCGCATGGCTACGTGTCGTGGTAGGCGGCACCATCTACATATCTGATGAACACTGTCAGCTGCCAGAATGGATGACGTCTGGAAACGACGAGTCATGCACATGCAAGGTCCCGTTCTAGCGTTTCCGCGCCAACCCGCTAGCTGCACCCCGGATCTCCACTTCTAGCCACACCCCCATCCATCATAGCTCCATCATCCATCTGCTCTCCGATCCATCAACATACTACATCGGTGTGCAGCTGGCTGGCATCATAAACTCAGTTTCTACGCGTAAATAGCCTTCCAGCACATCACACATCACCAGCACTACATCATGTCGGAGAAGACGCTCCTCGCGTCAGCCGCACCTGCAACGGCGCCACAGACGCCAGCAGTACACTCAACCAGGCGTCAAGCCTTGCGCAAGATATTTGCTATTGCTGCTACGGCTTCGCTTGTTCTCTATGGACTCCCTCGAGGTATGTATATTCACCCTTGTAATCTATATATCACCCCTGACACGTGCTAGCCGGTTATGAGCCCACGGGTGACTACCAAGAGGACAGCGAGCTGTGCCTGACTCCAGCCTGCGTACACGCGGCGTCTGAAGTCCTACACAGTCTCTCGCCCCGGTACAAGGAGCTTGATCCATGCGACGACTTTGAGGAGCTGGTCTGTGGTGGATGGAGAGACCGCCACGACCTCCGTGCTGACCAAGGCGATGTCTTCACGGGTACCATCATGAGTGAAAACTCACAGATGCTCCTGCGTCACATTCTTGAAGCACCCTACCCAAAGGATTCCGAGGTAAGCGCGTAAAACATCATAGGAATGAATAGAACTGACGAATCTATAGCATTCCTACTTCTCGCCTATGAAGCTGATGTCCGTCTCCAAATCCGCAGATGAGGAGAACTTCGACAAGATGAAGGCCGCCTATGATGCCTGTCTCAACGAAGACCAAATCAAGAGTGCCGGTGTGCAGCCTCTTGTACGCATCTTGGACGAGATCAAGAAAGCCTTCCCTGTTGGCGCGTCCGAGTCCCCTTCGATCAAGGACGCTATCCTCGAGTTGGCCAAGTACGGCATCTCTGGCCTTGTAGCCGCTGGCACTGGCCCCGATGACACTGATCCCGACACCGTGGTTGTATCTGTAGCCGCACCTGGCAGTATTGGACTCCCGTCTAAGGAGCGGTATGAAGATGAGAAGCTTGTTGAGAAATACCGCGACGTTGTTGTCCAAGTTCTCAGTGCTCTCTACCCAGATCATGACAAGGCCACATTCGCAAGCATCATTGATCTCGAGAAGAAGCTCGCGGCTGCATCTCCCAGTGAGGAGGACAGAGAAGACGTTACCGTAAGTCCATCCCTTGTGAGCTTCATATAGTATGTCATGTACTCCTGGTGACGCCAGGTGCTCGACATGATGTATAATATGAAGACATGATACTGGATGCTACCTTTGTCAGAGCTAATAGAATTTAGAAAGCTTATAACCCGATGAGTATCGATGAGGCCGCAGCAATTGCCCCTGAGATTGAGCTGAAAGCGGTGCTCGAAGCTCAAGCCCCTAAAAATACTAAGGTTGAGCGTGTTATCGTGGCAACCCCCAAGTACTTGAAAGACTTGTCAGCCATCCTGGCTGGAACACCAAAAGATGTTCTCCAAGGATACTTCATGTGGAAGGCGGTCCAGTCCTTTTCCGGTTACGTTGATGCGGACGCTGTCAAGCCATACCGCCGCTTTGTCAACGTACTCTCTGGCAGGGTATGCATATAATCTTTTGATCTCCATTCGTATATTCTGACTTTAGCAGGACCCCGACTCTGCTCCCGAGCGATGGCGTACGTGCGTTAGACACGTCGATAATGGCCTAGGTTGGATCCTTAGTCGCTTCTTCGTAGAAAAGGCATTCTCTGCCAAGGCTAAGACTTTCGGCGACACAATCGTCACTGATATCAAGACTGAGTTCACCAAGAAGCTCAACGCAGCCCAATGGATGGATGATGATACTACGAAGAAGGCAGTCGAGAAGGTTCACAATATCGTTCAGAAGATCGGTTACCCAACCAAGAGCCCAGACATTATGGACCCGCCTACGCTTGAAAAATACTATGAGCCGGTCAATGTCTCTTCAGATACCTTCTTTGAGAACGAGGTTGCTGTCCGTCTTTTCTCTGTCAAGGAGGAGTGGTCTGCTCTTGGCAAGCCTGTTAACCGTGACGAGTGGGGCATGACTGTCCCAACCGGTAAGTGATTGTACCCTGAACATGTTCAACGACGTCTTCTAACCGACCCCAGTGAACGCTTACTACAACCCCCCTGGCAATGAAATCGTCTTCCCGGCGGGTATCATGCAGTTCCCCGTCTTCGATGTCGAAATCCCAGAATACATGTCCTATGGTGCGTTTGGCTCGGTTGCGGGTCATGAGCTCAGCCACGCCTTCGACAGCACAGGCCGTCATTACGATCAAAATGGCAACCTCACAGATTGGTGGTCCAAGAGTACGATCGATGCTTTCACGAAGAAGACCGAGTGTTTTGTTGAACAATACTCCAACTTCACTGTCCCAGGACCCGACGACAAGCCTCTCCATGTCAATGGCCGTCTTACACTGGGTGAGAACATTGCCGATGCAGGTGGCCTGTCAGCAGCATTCCAAGCATGGAAGCGCCGCTCAGCCGAGACCCCCAACAAGAACCTTCCTGGCTTGGATCACTTCACCCAGGAACAAATGTTCTTTGTCAGCTATAGCAACTGGTGGTGTGGTAAGACGCGCAAAGATACCGCAATCAACTGGATCTACACCGATCCGCATGCTCCAAAGTGGGCTAGGATTTTGGGCACGATGGCCAACTCAAGGGAGTTCAGAGAGAGCTTCCAGTGCAAGGTCAAGGAGCCCACTTGCCAGTTGTGGTAAATTTACGAGGACTACACGCTTAAGAATGATGAGTAGTACCTTCAACGGTCGCTGGAGTCATGGTGCAGGGTACTCATTATTGCTTTTACTACATATTCAAGGTCTTTAGTACTCGTCTTATCATAATCGCTCGAACCTTCAAATTGTATTAGTATGTGCTATCAAATGCATCCATCGTGCGCGTGACATGAGCCCGTATTTTGCAGTGCATATCACAAAAGAATATGATGACATACCCAACGACCATTCAGCAAAGGCCATCTAATAGAGCGTCCAGAAATATGTTTGAGCTCCCTGCGTCTCTTCATTCTACCCAGAACAAACAACTCAATCACACTACATCTACAAACCAACGATGTGACAAAGCATCATAGACTGCGATCCGCCTCTTCAAATCAATCCTCGTCGTGTTCCCGACTAAGTTCTTGAATTCCCGCTCAATATCTTTCCACGATGCGAACAACTCCTGAGGAAACTCTTTGTTGAAGTCCTCTGCGATGGCAGTAAATATTTGGGCCCAAGGGCTGTCTAGATCAGAGAAGTAAGATAATTGCCTCTCGAGAACTATAGCAAGCTTATCCTCGCCCCCCTCCTTGCGTTCTTCGTCCGCAACGGCGAAAATAACTCGTTTAAGCCAGGGCGTAGTAGATACACTGTATTTTTTTTCAGCACGTTGGCAAGAGGGAAAAAGACCGTAAGTCAGACAACGGAGACTTACGACAATCCCAAAGGAGAAGATGTCAGATGACTTGTCAATCTGACTAGAAAGCATGCACCCTCTGGACTTCGCCAACATCCAATTCCCAATCTGTCTTTCCCACGATGGCAGAATCGTCCGGGACATAGGCGGCGTCTGCGATATCGGGCAAGCTGGACCTGCTGGATGGTTCTATTACCGTTTCGTCCTCGTCTCAATCCAGCATAATTTTATTGGGCTTGATATCCGTATGCATGATTTCTTTCTCGTATAATGTCGCGATGCCTCACAGGGAGTCTCTTAATACTCGTTTCATGAGAGGAAGCGAGACAATTTTTCTGAGCGAAGGAAAGTAAATGGTCCTTGAAGTACTTGTAGGTGAACATGGAGTGATCTGGAAACGCGTCGTCTGCTGCACGGGTGTAAGGCGAGGTTTTGAGGTTACTGGACGTGTCTTGGAAGTATTTGAAGTCGTTTTGGGGTACGCTCTTTAAGACGTGTTGCTGATTACCTGCTCTATGGGTGCGTTAGCGAATTATGAAGAAAGTAATCTTGAGTAGACGCACGAAGCGAGATATACCCGACCAAGCGGCCCTAGATTCTCTTATAGAAGTTTTTCAACGAAATACCGACGGCCTGATTGACCTACGGCTCGCGTGATAGCAGCCATTGGGCGCGCAGAGAATGTGCGAGACCGCAACGCCTTCTATGTAGAGACCGGTTGCCCTGTACTTCAATTGCGATGGGGTAAGGTTGAGAGAATTAGATAGTTAGTTGTATCCTTTTTAATGTTCGGCTAATTAGTGTCCGTGGCTGTTCTCTAACCACAGCAGGCGACACTTAACTCCTGTGCCTCCACTAAATCGTCGGTGAAAGAGCCTAGGGTAGCGAGTAGCTCTGTTCACTATTACATTATAAGTAAATAGAAGGTCGTAGGTTATTCTATATAGAAGTAGTCTTAGAAAAATAGAGACGCTTTATGTATATAGTCATTATATCTATAAAACCTAATTTGATCTTCTAAAGAATATAGAAATAAGCATTAGTTAGAGCGAAACTGTTATTAGCAAGCAAGATATTAATAGTACTAAAATTAACCTCTTACCTACCTTTACAAGAGCTACTAATTAGCTACAGCTTTACACAATAATTAAGTGCTACTTTCTACTCACTATAGAAAACTCGCCTGTAGAATTTAAATAAACTGTATTCCTATCACCTAGACATTTATTAATCTTCTAAAAACGGTCTGCGAAAAACGGCTTCGCCAGACAACCCTTGTGCTTGTTCGATGCCGACGCCGGGCGCTTCAGCACTATATCTATCATTGCATCATTCACCAGGAACGAACTAGGAGGATTCTGGATTGGCATGAGAAGGCTTCCCAACAACGCAGGGTTCGTAGGAATTCGGGTCCGGCTTAGCGCCCTCGCTGGTGCAAACGGTGGGGGAGAGCACGAGGCCGGATCAAGTATGTAGTGAAAGGCGATAGGAACTAGTTTAAGCTAGAATGCTCTTAATTGGTGGCGATCGTGGAGGCTATGAAAATGTCAAATGCTAGTAGGAATAATATATAGGTGGAGGGAGTTTTCATTATAGAACACTAGAATAGTTTTTCTATTTAAAATATACAGATCGCGAGAACTTAGTTACATATACTATATCTTTATATAGTATATGTAACTAAGAAAGAGAGTGAGAGTCCAGACTTACCTACCTGTGAGGCTAATGCCGTCATCGCTAATGTAGTTTCACTTATTGTCTGAGTAAATACCTATCTCCCGCGTTTGCATGATAACAAACTAGACCAGATTAGATATAGTCTTTCACTTGGGTAGTGAAAGCTATCTTACTAATATTTTACGCGTTAGAATCAACAAACCGCGCGCTTTATTTACCACACTCGTTCGGTGCTTCTTATCTACTCCACTCTCTTAGTCTCGTTAACAAGACAACACACCCCACCGCTAGTAAGCAGAGCTATCCCCCTCTTACCTTATACTGCTACTAAATATAATTAGTGGCTTCCACGGCTACAGCAACGTACGTTGCTTCTAAGAACTTAGCTGAAATCTGCAAACAACTTGGGGAGCCCGTTGCAACCTCTCTAGAATATCTACCCCTCAACAAAGTCATCACTAAGACGCAAAAGCATGAGAATGACGCTATCTCATTCATGCTACTGTTCGGCGACGTCCGTAAGCAGCCGAATGGTGAAGCTCAGGAAGTCTGGGTCTTGCTTTACCCGCCTACTAAGGAGGGCGAGCCAGCTACCCTCGAATTCAGCTCGTACAATAGCGCTACTGGAGACTCGGAACAGCATAGCAACCACAATATTAGTTCGAGAGCAGAGAATGCAGCTGCATTCAAGATGCCTAAGAGGCCTTCGCGCGGCAAGCATGGCGCACTGGTGCGATACTACTTCTTGAAGAAACTCGCAGCTATTGAAGCCGAAAGCAATGGCATGTCCGAACTCAAGTTTCCTCTGCCAGTCAACAAAGGCATTCTTGAGGGCTTGAAGGCGGCATGCGGTGAATTCGAGGACGAAGCAAGAGCTAAGCTGGCCAGGTCCGTTAGGCAACTCTCAGTCACTCTCCCAGAAAGCCAAGAAAGCGATGCAACCCTCGACTTCGAGGACGCCAAAGAACCCGTCAAGGAACAGATTCGGCGTGCATGGGCCCCATTCAGAGCTTTATACCGTGCACCAACAGCAAATATGGCTCCTCCTCCTTCTCCTGCTCCTGCTACTCCTGCTGCTGCCACTGCTGCCACTGCTGCTAGCACTCCAGTAACTCCTCCATCTCCAAATTACTAGAACCAGCCATACTAACACAAACAGGCTCCGCAAACTTCTCACAACGACATCGAACAATCCCTCGCCTCGCTCAAAGACAAAGAAATAAACATCAAGACACATATTGCAAAACTCGACGACCACCTCATGGCCCTAACAGAAGAACGCCTGGACCTTGAGCAGCGCTGCAAAAACGTTGAAGCCGAGCGTCTTGCCGCTGAAAAGGAAGCAGCTATTATCAAGGCGCAGCGGGATAATCTATTCAAGGGTCTGAGTCCTGAGGCTGTGTTCGAGCTGGGTAGGAACAGCGAGCGGAAGAATCCTACAAAGCGACGTAAGCTTGATTAAGCGCTTACAATTGTGAGCAATAAGCGTGTGATGTTTGCGGGTGAAAGTTACGGTCAGGCTAGGCGTCACGGATTGGGGTTTTAAACGGCAATAACGAGATATAAGCCCCAGGGTGGCTTTAATGGAGAGTAATGGAAGGCAGAGTACATATGGGGATGTTGATTGAATGTTTTGATTACGGAAATACCTGCAGGCTTCTCTTTGCAATAGGCTGGACAGCAAATAGTTTAGGACAGATCAATGATCACTTTGGAAACTTCAGTTTGTGCCAACAAAAAAATCAATTTGAATGGACGAGCGTGTAAATGTAGTGAAATGCTAATAGATATGCGTAATAACGGTAACAACCGAGGCACTGACTGCTAGGCACCCACTCAAGCACACCACTCCCTTACCACTACTTCACTTTCACCCTCAACAGCCCAGCCTACCCCACAACGTCCCCCCCTATGACTATAAATTCCCCTTGTCACAACTCTAAGCCACCTATTTCACTCACACTCAACCCCCGCCACACCCATACACAACCCCCTTTCCTTTCTAACCTTACACTACCACGTCATATACCCTCCCACGGTCACCTCTTCCTACCCCATACTATCTCTCTCTCTCTCAATCCTACATCGTCACCTCTTTATAACAAATACACAGTCCCCTACCCTCGATCTTCTCCATCTATCCATAAACCTACAAACAACACCACGTCCCCATCCTCGCAACTTACCTTTTGAATCTCTCTCTCCACACACACACACATATATATATACCGCCCCGCCCTTAACTCACCTACTAACCCTATTTTTTCTTCTTCAATACGCTAACACACTACCTCCACGCAATAAAATAAAACTAGATAATAATATACTTCAAAATCTCTATTTTTTTTTTCCTTGAAGAAAGTAAAGAGTTCGCGTACAAGTTGTTTTTTTACCTAGGTTACGTTAGCAGCTTTAATCGCTTCATTTAGTCCATACACACCGATCATGAAGAAGAAAGAAAGAAAACCAAATCGTATTCCCCGAGTGGCACAGAGTCAATTAAATATATAGTATGCATGTGTATCGTAGGACAAGATCTATGCGGTTCACATGCTCATGTCACGTCTGGAGTATGTTCAGCTTACGTTGCACTGATCTCTTGCACTACAAGGGTCATTTTCACTTGGTACTTGGTCGTATCCGCTCGTCTTGCTTCTCTTCCGTAATCGACACAGAAGGTTTGACTAATATTAGATACCCGCCTCGACGTATTCACCATGTTAGTACCTTCACTGCATAAAATCACGCAAGACAAGGATTCATAAAGCAAGACCGATACTTCAGCTATAGATAGGGAAGTGATAAAAGCCTGGGAATCAAAAAAGAGTAAAAAACAAATAGATAGCAAATCCCTTCTTTCCGTATGCGTTCATCTGTTACATCCAGTAATAAGAATGGGGCATAAGCACTTGTTTGTCGACAACACCGTAATGAAAAAAAACACCCGAAAAATAATTCAAACAATGTCATCAGAAAGCAGAACCATCAAGTAATATTCGGGGAGAGACCCCAGAGCGAGGATATTGAAGGCCGCAGCGGTGGTTGGGGTAGTGATGACGGTGGAGGTTGTGACGATGGTTGGGGTGGTGGCGGCGGCGGCGGCGGCAGCGAGAGTGCAATCTCAGGATCTGTCTAAGGTCCGGGGTACCTATCGAACCTCCAGATTCGGGCGCGCATGTCACCGCTACCGGTAGCAAAGACGCCTCCTGTAGGGCTGGGAGCGACGGAAATGACTAAACAGCCAGTTAGTAAATGATCTGCGTGCGTAGGACATAGTGATAAACATACCAGAGTTCTTGTGTCCCTGCAACATAAGCTGTGCAACACCAGTGTGGGGGTCCCAGAATTGGACGCCACGGTCCTTGGAACCACTGAGCACCCAATCGCCGTGCGGGGTAAGCGCGACACTGAGAACAAAGTCCTTGTGTCCTTCAAATGTGCGGATGCACTTGCCGCTAGGGTGGTTTCCGTTGGGAACGAAGCGGTTCTGGGTAGACAGCTCCCACATCTTGATAGTCTTATCCAGACTGCCACTGACCAGACGGTTACCAGAAGGAGCGAAAGCAACACTGTAGACACTATCCTTGTGGCCGTGCTCGCCCTCGAGACGGACAACAAGCTGGCCAGTCTGGATATCCCACACACGGACACTCTTGTCAAGGGAACCGGCTGCGACGTAGAGGTTGTCGGGCGAAATGGCCACCGTGGTGACGCCATCCTCGATGGAGAAGTTTGAAACTTGCATGTTGGACTCAAGATCCCAGAGACGGACGCTCCTATCGCCACTTCCGGATGCAATGATCTTTCCATTCCTGGCAAAGTCGAGCGAGTAAATGTCCTGCTCGTGGCCGGTGAATTGATGCTTGATGGTGCGGCTAGCAATGTCCCAGACCCTGATGACCTTGTCTTCAGCACCAGTGGCAAGATATTGCCCGTTAGGGCTGAAGCAGACGCTTCGGATGTAGAGATCTCCATCTTCGGGTAGACTACCGTCCTGGAGATGGGCGACTGGGTTACCAGTCTCGACATCGAAAATCTGCGCGGATCGATTGCAACCAGTTGCGACCCACCTACCATCCAAGCTGAAGCGAACACAGCAGACCACACTCTGGTGGGGTAGGTTGTGAATGAGGTCAACATCAAGAACTCGCCTGGAGCGAGGGTTGAAGACAGCAAACCAATCGCTGCCCTCCTTCTTGAGGTTCTCAGGCAATTGCTCAATGTCGAGGTCGGCCAGGACGTTGCTCTGGCTGAGAGGAATGTGATTGGGTGGCATCAAGGCATTGGGCTGCTGGTGGTGGGGAGGAGGAGTTGGTCGTGGGACCTGGGGCGATCCGGGATAAGGGGCGGGGTTGTTCTGCTGAGGAGTCGCTGGGTTAGGAGGTCCACGGGCAGGGCCTGGACGCTTAGCACCGGGCGAGGCAGTAGGCTGGGGGGGTCCGTAGCCTGGCCATGTCAGTTATGATGTTCTATTAGTGCAAGAAAGGTCTGTGAAACTCACCGTTAACGGATGGGCCGGGCTGGTAGCCACCGAAGTGCTGTGGCGGGCCTGGGGCAGGGTTCAGTCCTGGTGGTCCTTGAGGACCGCCAAGCTGCTGTGGCATTCCATGTCCCTGCGGTGGTTCTTGTGGAGGAGGAGCCAGTCCCGGGCCACCCTGGGCAGCACTACCCGCCATGATGCCGCCAAAGAGATTGCTGGGTCCATGGCCAATCTGTGGCGGCTGTGGCTGCGAGGGGCCGTGGTGCTGCGAGTTCTGGCTGGGTCCGCCGCGAGCCTCGACTTCACGCTCTAGCTGGGCAATGCGCTCTTCATATCTGCGTGGGATCAGTATGTGCGATGGCGGCATGCGAGGCCGAGAGTAACAGAGCTACTCACTTTGCTTTCATCTGATTGTGTGACTGCTCGAGCGAGTAAACTTTGCTGCGGATCAATTCAATTTCTTGAATGTGACGGGAAACTGTGAAGGGGTGGTGGTTAGCATGTGCGCAGACGCTGTCGAGCTTAAGACTAGGGAAAACGTGGTCGAATGTTTGCATAGCCACGAGCGCCATGGCAAGACGTTGTGTATGCGTGGTGCGCTCTGGTGCGGTGGGAAGTACTCACTCTGCCCCTCATATTCGACGCTGCGCTGAGATTCCGTCTCAAACTCGGCCTTGATGCTATCGAGAAGCTCGTTCAGGCGCTGGGCTGGGCCAACCTGGGGGCCCCCCATGACGCGGGCAGGATAGTGGTTCATGGCCACAATGGGGAGGTAAGCGGGGGCACAAGAAGCGAAGATGGACAGTCAGGAAGCTGCGCGTTGCGGGCTGGGGAGACGCGAAGAGGCGGGTGCGGAATGCGACGGTCGCGTAGGCGGCGGTGGGTCGCAAGGCTGTTGGCGCAGGGCCAGCAGGTAGCACGGAGCAAGAGACTAGGCGGAGGAATGGGCCTGCTCGTGGGCGCGCCAGGGGCTGGATGGATAGATGGCGGTGGTGGTGGTTGGGGGTTGGGGTTGGGGTTGGGGCCAGCGTGAGGCGGAGACAGCTTGGTGTTGTGAGGGTAAGTAAGATGGCTGAGGTTTGAGCGGAAGGTGGGTGGGTCGCAGCAGCCTAGTGCGATGCTTGGCTGCACGGAGGAAGAATCGTTTCGAGTACGGCGGGCGGAAGGGACCAAGGCAGGGCCATTCGCGCCACGGCCGCCAGTCTGCTGGGGGCATCATCGACGAGCACATGCTTACAACTGCCTACACGCATGGTTGGATACCCATACTACACACATGCATACATACATAGTGCGAAGTGCTATACCGCTGATATGCATGCTGTCTCTGCGCCCAATCCAGGCCGTCCACCCGCTCCACACGCTGCCCGGAACCCATGCCCGCGCTAAGTCTGCCCGTCCCGCTGGTACTAGGCCGCATTGGGCGCGGCTATATTTTGCACGTGAGCGTCCCCTTCCACCTGGGACAACACCATTTTTTTTTGCCAATGCCATTGGACTCCCTATGCCATGTCGACATGTTGACATGTCGAGCCTTCTTCCTTTGCACGAATGCACGCCGCCTGTTGCTACGGGTGGCACAGCTCATCACGATGTGTCGCCATACACCCGCAACCAGGCTAGGCACAGCGGCACCATGCAGTATCCGATGCTGCGTTGCGTGCCGTGCAATGGCATTTTCGCCCTCGGCCTCTAAACACAAGAGTCCTTGTACTCACCATCACGATGGCTACACGACGCCCTAGACGGCTCGACGTGGACTCTGTTGGCCGCTCCCCCGCAACTTGCGCGCCCATCTTATCTTGCCGTGGCAGGGTCCTTCACATGTACCAAACCAAGCGGACATGTGTACGTGTGGATATGTGCATACATGTATATAGAAATACATAATCTCATCCCAAGTGGGAAGACTAGACAGGGCCGTATTCGCTTGGTAGAGTAAAGCGGTAATGCTGTAATCACACCCGAGCCGGCTAGCGGCCTCGCCTATGCCTTTCCCCGATGCAGAGGCTCACCCTACATTACCACCACTTCGTCCTGCGTCCGCCCATCGTCGTGCCACCCTACTCCAACCCATCTTGCCCTGCCCGTTGCTTCTCGCCACGCCTACAGTACCCGGTGACTGCCTATTGCTCCATTCACTGCTTCCGATAGGCAACACGCCTTGGTCAATAGGCCCGCGTTCCGTTTGCCCTGCACCATAGCCTATCACCTGCCCTCAAACGCCCCTGCTCCACGTCACATTGTTGCCGTGCCCAGCAATGTGTACACTGGGAATTCCACTCTCTGTGCAAGTCACAGTATATGGTCTGTGAATGAGCCAGGTCGAGTCGTCTATATAAACTGCCTCTGCCTCGAGGTCAAAATGCATACAAAATACTATCCAACTATCCAAGTCTACCATCAATCGCTGTGACACACGTTAAACTATTAACTATTCCACTGCAATCCATACTCCATCTTCCCATAGTAAAATTACTACAAACCACGCACAAGGCCAACTTCGTTTGCCTGCCATGTCACTTCACGCATCGGCTGACAACACCGCTGAGTGGCGGCCAACGTACCACTGTCGGCCCACCTTCGAACGACGTCAGCGAAGCGTCACCGCGTTCCTGTCGTCGGACTCTCTGCACAGGTTAAAAGAAGAGCAAGGCACGCTTGATACTGCTGTTGAAGTCAGTACCCTTTTCCCCTCTTGCCCAAACACACTACTCATATGTTGCACGATCAGGCTGTGTATGCTGGTCTCGCCGTCAGCCAATCGGAAGACGGCGAGATCGACTATTGTATTGCTTTGCATGACGGAAGATACACCATCAGCAGCGAAACCAAGCCTTTGGCGACGGCGCGAAGCACACGCAACTCGTCCAACGACTCGTCAAAATCCACATCGTATGTGTCCACGCCTGAATCGGAACAAGATGCCCCCGAGGCCCTGATCAGCGCAATCACCACCTTCTTGAGTGAATACCGCGAGAACCGTGTCTTGAAGCCTATGGGCGCTGGCGTGACTGCCGAGCTCCACCGGCTGAGTCCCCATCTAGCCGTGCGTCTGTGGCAGGAGCTTGACATCCTACCCTTTGTTTTCCCGATTGAGCCACATGACAAAGCCGAGCACACATCGATGCCTGTGGACCAACAGGCAGAGTATATGGCCAGGAAGGCCTCCAAGCGCTTCAATGTCAGAGGCGATCTTCCGGTTCAGATGGGCCATCGTCGACAGGTCTTGGTTGATCTTGACGGGTGCGTGAAAATCACTGAACTCGACAGCTACAAGGATACCGTCAGGGCCGACACGACAGGAGCTGCAACCATGCACTATGCCAACTCACTCAAGAAAAACAATGTCAAAATTGCTTTCTTCAACAGCACAGCACAAGGCGGAGGGGTAGCGCTGATGAGACACGCGCTGATACGATATCTGCGCCTTGTCGGAGTCGATTGCAAATGGTACGTTTTTATCAATTACAACTGTAGCTATTCCGTATTAAAAAGTCCGCAGGTACGTCCCTTTTGGCAAGAATGAAATTTTTCGAATCACCAAAGACAACCACAACATCCTTCAAGGCGTAGCAATGGACGGCGAGCGCCTGACTGAAGAAAAGATAGCCAAACTTGACGAATGGGTCCTGGAAGAGGCAGCAAAGTGTCATTGGACCGAGTTTGGTGGCCCACTCTCTGCTCGTGACAAAGGCGGTGCCGACGTAATTATCGTTGACGACCCTCAGATGCCTAGTCTTGTCAAGATTGCAAAAGAAAAGGACCCTGGCCGTCCCGTCATCTTCCGCAGCCACATCCAGGTGCGGGCCGATCTTGCTGACCAGGAGGGAACAGCCACGTCTGAAGTGTGGAACTGGGTCTGGAACCATATCAAAGATTGTGACATCTTTGTCAGTCATCCTGTTCGCGCCTTTGTTCCCAAGAATGTCCCTGCAGAGAAGGTGGGATTCATGCCTGCCACGACCGACTGGCTAGACGGACTCAACAAGCACATGCACAACTGGGACGAACAGTTCTACATGCATAACCTCAGAGTCCGATGCTTTGAAGTGGGTATGGGTCCAATGGCCCTCCCGGATCGTAAGTACATCACTCAGATTGCTCGTTTCGACCCGTCAAAGGGAATTCCGGATGTTCTTGCATCGTATGCTCGCTTGCGCAAAGTGTACATGAAGGATGCGCCCCTCGAGCAGATTCCGCAACTCGTCATTGCTGGCCATGGGGCTGTTGATGATCCCGATGCTACGAGAATCTTTAAACAGGCAGCAGATGCATTGGCAGACGACTATAAAGACATCAGACAGGATATCATCATGATGCGTATTGGCCCCTCGGACCAGATGCTCAACACGCTCATGTCTTGCGCCCATGTTGCTCTACAGCTCTCCACTCGCGAGGGTTTCGAGGTCAAGGTCAGCGAGGCGCTCCACAAGGGCACTCCCATTATTGCAACTCGTGCTGGCGGTATCCCACTTCAAGTTCAGCACGGAAAGTCTGGTTTCCTTGTGAAGCCTGGCGACCATGATGCAGTTGCAAGGCATCTCTACGATCTATTCACTGATTCTGAACTGCACACGACCATGTCCGAGTATGCCAGCCACCATGTCAGTGATGAGGTCAGCACGGTAGGCAATGCACTGGCTTGGCTGTATCTGGCCGACGAGCTCGCCAAGGGCGAGCATATCAAGCCCAACGGCCAGTGGATCAACGACATGGCTAGGCAGAAGGCTGGCATTCCGTACAAGAAGGATGAGGATAGGCTGGTGAGAGACGTGGACTTGACGAGTAATTGAGAGCAAAGGCATTGAAGAGCGCTGTCGGCGATGAGCGGGGTAAGGTGAACAGGTCGGGTATCTGGTACTTTGGTTTCCTTCTTTTACATGTGTGTCCTGTCTGAGTAGGATGTAAACCTAATGGAGATGTGCGGGGGTGGGGCCATGGATGCAGTAAGCATCATCGGTCCTCGTCAAAGGGCAGAATCAAAACGTGGAATTTCTACTTTGGTCAAGACGGTTGACATGACATTTGTACCAGTGTTTGGCCTCAAGGAGAACCATGGTACAAGCATGGATGTGGACATGCAGTGCAATGGCGCCGGTCTTCTGGCGCGATTCCTTGCAGCTGCCCTGCAGCATGGCTACTTAGGTGGATAGTTGGACGACCATGGCCGTGACGGGCTTCCAATGACGGCCAGCACGCGGCTCGTCCTCACGCCCATCTGGTAACACACTCAACTTCACCGCCTTTCCCCAGGCGTTCACCATGGAGTCGTGTGTGCATGGTCCTGGAGCGACTATAGGTCGTCGCCTGACTTGCCGTGCAGGGGGCTCGCCGGTCCTGGCACTCGTCACTAATAAACCCGCCGAGGTCATGCGCATCGACTCCCTTGACCCAGCCCATGCCGTCCGAGCTTTGCTTTCCCCGGATTCTGCTTAAGATGCTTCCTCCGCCAGCTTGTCGGCCTGCCTGACATTGCTCTGCCTGCTTCTTCACAAGCCATGAACATGACAAAGACCAAAGCGCGCTACGACTTCAAGACGCGCCCGGTCGCGCACCCTGATGCCATTGTCGCCGGCGACAAGTACCGCTTCACCATCCTCACCGATGGTCTGCTCCGCTTCGAGTGGGCAGACGACGGCCGCTTCGAAGACCGCGCCAGCACCTTCGCTATCAACCGCAGACTAGCCGTGCCCGACTTTTATGTCTGGGATAGGGGCCACGGAATCGAAATCGTCACAAAGCGCTTCCATGTCGTCTACGACAAGAAGAAGTTCAGCCCCGAGGGCCTCAAGATACATCTCAAGGGCTCTGTGACAGGGACCTGGACATATGGCCAGCAGCTCTCCAACTTGGGCGGCACCACGCGCACACTGGATGGTGTCAATGGTCGCGCAAGGCTGGGTCCGGGTGTGCTGTCCAGGGAGGGCATGGCACTCTTGGATGACACCAAGTCGATGCTCTTCGAGGATAATGGCTGGATCGCAGGCCGTAGGAGTGGCGATAGGACCGACCAGTACATCTTCATGTACGGCCACGACTATCGCGAGGCTATGCGCGCATACTATGCTGTCTCTGGTAGTCAGCCTCTGCTACCACGGTACGCCCTGGGCAACTGGTGGAGTCGATACCATGCATACACGGCCAAGGAGTACCTCGATCTGCACGATCACTTTGACAGGGATGACGTGCCCATGAACGTGGCTGTGGTCGACATGGACTGGCATCTGGTGTGGGACATTCCAGGTGGTTACAATGGCTGGACCGGATACACGTGGAACAAGAAGCTCTTCCCTGACCCGGATGCCTTTATGAAGAACCTCCATGACCGTGGCATGAAACTGACGCTCAACTTGCATCCTGCAGACGGTATCAGGCCGTTTGAAGCGCAGTACGAAAGAGTTGCAAAGTACCTTGGAATCGACCCGGCGTCAAGGCAGACAATTCAGTTCGACTGTACGGATAAGAAGTTCATGGATGCATACTTTGATGTTGTGCACCACGAGCATGAAGAGCGAGGTGTCGACTTTTGGTGGGTGGATTGGCAACAGGGTAATACGTCCAAGATTCCTGGCGTCGACCCACTGTGGGTGCTCAACCACTTCCATTTCCTCGACAGCGGCCGCGGCTCCCAGCGTCCCTTGATTCTTTCTCGTTTCGGCGGTCCAGGTGCTCAGCGCTACCAAGTCGGCTTCTCAGGTGATGCAATCATTACCTGGGAAAGCTTGCACTTCCAGCCCGAGTTCACGGCTACCGCGTCCAACATTGGGTACGGATGGTGGAGTAACGACATTGGCGGACACACACATGGTTACAAGAACGATGAACTGTACACGCGCTGGGTACAGCTTGGTTGCTGGTCGCCCATTCTGCGTCTGCACTGCGACAACAACCCTTTCAACACTCGCGAGCCCTGGCGATACAACGCTGAAGCCTGTGGCATTGTCGAGGATACACTGCGATTCCGCCACCGCCTCATCCCATACCTGTACACAATGAACGCTCGAAGCGCTAGCGATGACGAGCCCCTCGTACAACCCATGTACTGGGACTACCCCGAAAACGAAGAAGCCTACAACGTACCCAACCAGTTCCGCTTCGGCACCGAACTCATCGTAGCACCCATCACCCAGCCCCGTGACAAGATCACGCATCTCGGCGCTGCCAAAATCTGGCTCCCAGAAGGCCGTTTTGTAGACATCTTCACAGGCGTTGTCTACAACCGTGCCGGCGAACTAACCATCCAACGACCCCTAAACCTCGTCCCCGTCCTCGCAAAGGAAGGTTCCATCGTTCCCCTGGACGCCGCCGCGCGCCCCAAAACCGGATCACCCAACCCTGAGTCTCTCGAAATCCTCGTCGTCGTCGGCGCAGACGGCTCCTTCACCCTCGCCGAAGACGACGGAAAAGGCCACCTCGTCGACGACGGCGGCTTCTCCATGATCTCCGCCTCCGACCTCGACTCTACAGACGAAGACGACACCGTCCGCTTCGCCCACACCCCAATAACCTACAAGCACGCCACCGGCATCCTAACCATCGGTCCCACATCCCCCCCTTCCAACACCGCAATCCCAAAATCCCGCTCTTGGAAAATCAGACTCCTAGCCCACCATTTGACTACTGACGCTACAATCCGCTGCGTCACCACCGCCCCTTCAACCCGCAAATCGCCCAAAAATCTCGCTCACTCCATCTCTCACGTCCCCAACGGCTCCCTCATCACACTCACAGATGCAGTGCCCACTTCGCACACCATCCACATTGAACTCTCTCCCGCCCCTACACTCGATATTCTCGATCCCAACCCCCTCATCTGGGATATCATCGATAAATCCTGGATCGAGCTCGATCGCAAGTGGGATATTTGGAATTGCGTCAATAATACCGAGCCCGTGCTTAATAAGGTGCGTGCGCTGCAAGGGAGGGGATTGCCCAGGGAGTTGCTGGATGCAGTGTTGGAGTTGTTGCTTGCGGATGAGAGGTATGCTGGTGAAGGGAATGGGGTGGAGGATGTAGATTGAAACCTGTGCATGATATTATGAAATGTAAATGACACCCTTTTTTTAGTTTAGGATATAAACATAACTATATGTAGTTATATATAACGTGTTTCACCACCGAGCGCCGCACCCCACCGAGCGCCGCAGTTCCCCCACTAAAACAACGTCCCAACAATAACGCGTGATGTCTC
>NW_006912363.1:0-23200 GCF_000523435.1 Bipolaris zeicola 26-R-13 | reverse complement strand
ACGGCTGATACAGGACTATAATGGAATAATAATAATAATAATAATTAAGGAGCAAGTACCAGTCGATTATGATGGATTTATGAAAGTCTTACAGACCCACAAGTATGGGAGCGCTGAATGCCCGTAGTACAAACCGGACTCATGATGCTGGCAGTCCGAGTCATTCTAGGCCCAGCTTCACACGCAGACTTGGGATCAATCAGTTCAAGCAATCTGATTAGTCATTTTTGATTCGATTGATCCCTCAGGACCTCTAGAATTGAAGTGAATTGATTGATCTATATTTTGGTAGTTTTTGAATTGAGTTTTCATTGTTTTGATTCGTTTTGATTCAAAATTTCCTTATCTAGCGATTAGAACTAGAAATTGCCTATAGAATGGTAGAAAAGCTAGTGGTAGACAAGGTGGTGATGATCTGGTAGATCAGATCATGTGATACTATCGATAAGATCACGTGATCTGATCCACTAGATCATCACCACCTTCAACACCACGAATATGGACTGCACGTGATTCAATCTATCAATCAGATCAATCAATCTAGCTCTCCAGAACTTGATTGATTGATTGAATTGAACGAAACAATCGATTTTCAATCAATCGAATCAACAGATTAATTGTTCCCCAGTGTGTTCACACACCTCGAGCCGCTTAGAAGGTCTCCAATTCAAGTCTAGCGTGTTCGATCGAAACATCTTCTGGCATCGCACATCAGCTTTAACGGTACCTTTTCCCACTCTGCATAATAGTGGGTGAATAATGCTTGCGACTACATACAGTGTTTCCTAGGTCATTCAATTTTTGTTTGCTGAGGAGATTGCCGGAATTTCAAGACATACAGTATGGGAGAAACTGTTCTTAGTTTGCCGTAAAGTAAGACATTTCTGGACTATATCACCACACCAGTTCTTGCGGTAGTTGTGCTCTATCACTTGCAACATCTGGCAAGATGACAAATTCACCAGAGCTAATCCGCTACCAACCGGTACTCCGAGATCGTCGAGACACTGGCCCTGACAAAAAGAATGCAATTGATCCAAAAGTAGAGGAATTTCGAATGGCACCCCTTGTTTGGTGGAATGTGAAGGAGCACGTTGAGCCCCAGCAACAGGTTCAACGTGGTTACGCGGTACTAGGCCATATTCCAGAGGCTGACAATGAACCACACGACAACGCATCCATCCCTAGTAGCACAACGCGAACCCCGGTTCTACTAAACACCGACTCACCCTGGTCTGCATTCCTGTGTGGTTCTCAAGGGTCTGGAAAATCGCATACTCTGTCGTGTATGCTCGAAAACTGTCTTTTGACCGACAAAAAGATCCTTTCTCGAGTTGGACTAAATCCTCACCCACTCGCCGGACTGGTGTTTCACTACGATCGGTGCCAGGGCAGCGGAGTTTGTGAGGCCGCCTATCTTTGCACCAACATTTCGACGACTGTTCTTGTAAGTCCAAGCAACTATGGTAGGCTGAAAATGGCATATGAAGCCATGGCAAAGAAGCAGCATGCAAAAATCTCCGTCAAACAGCTCTATGTCTTGCCAAAGTACCTTGATACAGAGAAGATGAAGACTTTGATGGCTGTGGGGAAAGAGGATGATGTGCCGTTGTACATGCAGGCCAGTTTCCCTCTCCTCTCCTCTCATAATGAAGATGTGCTAACTCAACTAGACAATACTCATGATTCTCCGCAAAATGGCTATCAAATCACAAGGTCTCGGCAAATTCGACTACATCACCTTCAAGAACGAGCTATCAGCCACCAAGTTCACCAGCGCCCAAGATGGTCCCATGAAACTCCGCCTTGACCTACTTGAATCATTCATGAAGCGTAGCAAGAACGGCGCTAGTATTCTGGCGAACACCGAAAACGACTTCCTGACTGGCACTCCAGGTTCTCTCACCATTGTAGACCTGACAGATCCTGTCATCGACGCTGACTCCGCTTGCGCGCTCTTCGATATATGCCTCTCTGTATTTATTCAGCAGACGCAGTGCGGAAAGATTGTCGCGCTGGACGAAGCGCACAACTACATGACGGAAGGCAGTAGTGCGGCTAAAGCCTTCACTGAGAAGCTCTTACGGACAGTGCGTGAGCAGCGACATCAAGCCGTCAGGGTCGTTATCGCAACCCAGGAACCTAGCATCAACACGCAGCTGTTGGATCTGTGTAGTATCACGATGGTGCACAGGTGTACGAGTCCTGCATGGTTCAACGTGCTTAAGCGACATGTTGCAGCGCTTTATCTGAACTTGCCGACGTCTTCTCAGGCTGGAGCAAGTGGCGGAGAGAAGGCAGAAATGCTTAAGGATGATACAGAACTGTTCCATGAGATTGTTCGGTTAAAGCTTGGAGAGAGTTTGCTGTTCTGCCCGTCAGCTGTGGTTAAGGTTATTGGAGGAGAGATAGGAAAGATGGAGGGGAGGTACGTCAAGTTCAAGACGAGACAAAGGGTCACAGCGGACGGGGGAAGGAGTAGGCTTGCTGCTGAAGGAACTTAAGGAAACTCACGACTGGCCCGATAGACACTACTGTGGAGGGCGATCTAGTGAGGGAAGAAAAAGGCAGGATATATATTGGAGTCCAGTTGGGTTTATCACTTCTACGCACTCGATATCTTTTCAAAAGGAATGAAACGAACAAATCATTTTTACCATAAAGACCATGAATTCATCTCTCAGTAGCTACCGTGATATCACAAAATACAACCAAAAAAACGCCAAAATGCTCTAGTCCATAATATCCACCTACACTAAAACCCCACGCTCAAAATCTGAAACTTGAAAAAAAAAGATTCTCAGCAGAAGGTGTGAAGAAGTGAAGAAGTTGATTTGATCTAGAAGGGAAAGCCACCAGGGAAACCTCCACCAGGGAAACCCCCACCCTGCTGGAACTTGAAGTTACCTCCACCAGGGAATCCGCCGCCGCCACCCTGCCTAAACATGAACTGCTGGCCGCCAAACGGCGAGCCCTGGAAGGGATTGCCATGTTGCTGCTCATTGCTGTTGGGATCATCACCACGGTCAAATCGTGCTTTGAGCTCCGGATCAGACAGGACTTCATACGCCTCGTTGACATCCGACATCTTCTTTTGCGCATCCTCTGGCGTCATGTTGTTCGCGGATGCCTTATCCGGGTGGTACATTTTGCTGAGCTTCCTGTACGCCTTCTTGATTTCGCGCTCATCAGCATCACGGGACACACCGAGGACCTTGTAGTAGTCCTTTTCCTTTGAGCGCTTGAGTAGGGTGCGGGCTTTTTGAAGGAGCTCGTCGATCTTTTGGTGCTGGTGGTGTTCGGCTGCGAGTTCGAGAGTGCGGATGCAATCTTCGAAGTCGTCGGCGTCGAGTTGGCCTTGGGCTTTGTGGATGAGGCCGTGGAGGGAGTTGGGGTTGAGTTGGAGGGCTTCTTTGCAATAGGGGGTTCCCTTTTTCAGGTTGTTCATTTCGACGTAGGCTTCGCAGGTCATTTCGACGAGGTTCTGGTAAAGGCCTTGAGGGGAGTTGGCGTAGATGTAACCCTTTTCTGTGTAGTCTTTGAAGTCTTGTTTGACCTCTTTCAACAGTCCTGGGTCTGACTCGCCACGGTCGATGAGGAGTTTTGATGCGGTGGCATACTGGCGCTTTTCGAAAAACTTGCGCACTTTCTTGATGTCCTTCTCGAGGTTCTTTTCTCTCCTGCGCAGCTTCATGCATTCCTTGGAGTCTGGATCTGACTGAAGGCATTGGGCAATGTGCTTGATTCCCTTGTCGGTTTCACCAAGGGAGTAAAAGGCCATGGCGGAGCTTTGAAGGTGAGGCTCAATGTCGCCCGTGTTGATTTGAAGAAGGTGTTGTAGGTCGCTGATACCCTCAACGACCTCACCCTTCTCGAAGCGACAGCGTGCTCTTGTCTTACGGATATCGTATGCGCCGTTTGCGACCACGATGGCAGCGCCTGCATTGGTGATGCAGGAGTCCCAGTCGCCTTTTTCGGCAGCCTCTTGTGCGATAAGAGCCGCAGCCTGTGCTTCTTCCAGCTGGGCGATTTCATCGGGCTTACCGGCTGCCTCGTAGTCCTTGCGCGCCGCAGCCCAGTCAGCTTTCCTTGCTCTTATCTTTGCTCGTTGCACCAATGCGCCCTCGAAGCCAGGCTTCAGTTCCAGCACCTTGTTGAAGTCCTGCTCTGCCTGAATTGTCTTGCCGATTTGGAGGTAGGCAGCGCCGCGTCGGAAGTAGGTGAGGTAGTTGCGCGGGTCACGGGAGATGGCCACATCGAAGTAGGTGAGGGCATCCTGGGTATTTCCAGTCGCCATCTGCACCGTGGCATCTTTGACTAGCTGCGACACGGGCGTGTCCGCGGGGATGTCAGCGGCAGACAGAGCGCTTGCGAGAGGGAGCAGCCCGAGGGCTAACGAGGAAAGTCGAAATATCATGTTGCGACGTTTGTGTAGTGGCGAATGTACAAGTAACGAGGGACTGTAGGCGGGCAAGGGCCTGAGAGAGGGGATAGTCCGCGCAAGGTGGCAGCGGCAGAAGCAGTTTATCTAGGCATGAGCGAAGGAGTGAAACAGGGTGAAGGGTAATATATGCGATTGTTATTTCCGTTCATGCAACTTGTCCTGATGTCGAGGCGGTGGTGCAGGGGCCACCCCGATCCTTGGACCCCAGGCACTCCAGGTACGCTAGTGGTGCGTCATGCATGCGGACACGGGCGGGCTAGTGCTGGCCTATCTCCATACTCCGCTATATCCTCACTGTCCGCCTCTTCTACCCTTGAACTCTGCCTCCTGCTTGCCGTGCTCTATATGTCTACCTCACTAATGTCTGCCATCCGCCTACGTATCGATGGACGTACATTCCGCGACTCCCATAACCGCGAAGTAACATTGCATGGCATCAACTGCGCCGCCGACGCCAAGTTCCCTGCGAATCCTAACCAACCCTCACACATACCTGACAACTTTTTCGATGGAGACAACGTTTCTTTTGTGAATCGGCCGTTTTCCCTGGACGATGCGGCAACACACTTTTCGCGGTTACGGAGTTGGGGGTACAACACCATCCGCTACATCTTCACCTGGGAGGCGATAGAGCATGCTGGACCAGGAAAGTACGACGAGGAGTGGATAGACCACACCATTGCTGTGCTACAAAAGGCCAAAGAGTATGGCTTCTACATATTCATGGATCCCCACCAGGATGTCGTAGGTAGCATTCCAATGTACTTGAATGTCTCTGTCCTAACACGTCACCCAGTGGTCACGATTCTCTGGAGGCTCCGGTGCACCCATGTGGACTCTTTATGCCTGCGGGCTGGATCCCGAGAAATTCGCGGTCACCGAAGCCGCCCTCGTACATAACACGTACCCAGACCCTGCGACTTATCCCAAGATGATCTGGACGACCAACTACACCCGCCTGGTATGTCAAGTCATGTGGACTTTGTTCTTTGGTGGCAGAGACTTTGCCCCAAAGGCCATCATAGACGGCAAAAATATACAAGACTACTTGCAAGAGCACTTTATCGGCGCATGCGAGCACCTTGCGAAGCGTATACACGAAGCTGGGGACCTCTGGCACGACCCGGTAGTTGGTTGGGAAAGCATAAACGAGCCCAATAGAGGCCTCATCAGCTATCAAGACATTACGCAGATTCCCAGCGAACAAAAGCTACAGAAGGGGACTTCGCCAACAGCTTGGCAGGCAATACTAACTGGATCTGGTAGGGCTTGCGAGATCGCGACTTGGGACTTTGGTGGCTTGGGACCTTACAAGAGCGGATCGGTTTTAGTAGATCCCGAGGGCACACAAGCATGGCTGTCGAAAGATTACGGCGACACTAAGTACGGCTGGAAGCGTGACGCTGGGTGGCGTCTGGGCGAGTGCTTGTGGGCGCAACATGGAGTATGGGACCCAGAGACCGACACAGTGCTGAAAAAGGACTACTTTGGAATCGACCCCAAAAATGGCGCTAAGATCAATTACGAATACTTTACGAACCACTACTGGCTGGCTCACTACCGGGCTTACAGCAAGATGGTTAAGTCTATTTTCCCAGATTCATTGATGTTCTTCCAGCCTCCGGTGCTTGAGATACCTCCAAACATCAAGGGCACCGAGGATGATGATCCCAATATCATCTTCTCGCCTCATTACTACGACGGCATTACTCTCATCACGAAAAAATGGTATGTTTCGATGTTTTAAAGTTTGCGACTATATCTAACATGACGTAGGAACCGAGTGTGGAATGTAGATGTTTTTGGGGTGCTGCGAGGAAAATATCTGACACCGGCATTCGCCATCAAGGTTGGAGAGACTGCCATTCGAAACTGCTTCTCACATCAACTCAAGGCGATCCGAGAAGAGGGTACTGAACATATGGGAGTGCACCCTTGCGTTTTCACTGAAATCGGCATACCGTACGACATGGACGACAAGTATGCGTATAAAACAGGCAACTACAGCAGTCAGATAGCGGCACTGGATGCCAACCACTTTGCACTTGAAGACAGCATGGCCAACGGGTTCGCGCTATGGACCTATGTTGTCAACGTAAGTCGAACTGCTGTTATGGGTGTTGCAAAACTAATGTGGAAATAGAACTGTCATTACTGGGGTGACCAGTGGAACGGAGAGGATCTATCGATATTTTCGTTGGACGACAAGGCAGTGCCAGCAGGACCTTTTTCACCAGAAGACTCTCGGGCATCGCTCGACAAGAACTCACCGACATATTCGCGGGCTCAGTCGTCGGATACACTCAGCGTCACGCCCACCAACCTGCAAAAGACGGTTTCTGTGGAGCAAATGAGCTCAACACGGACCGAGGGCGATGTGGCTGGACTTCGGGCCGCAGAAGCCTTTATCCGCCCTACGCCTGTGGCAGTGCACGGAGATGTCTCATCCTATGGGTTTGACCTCAGGAACTGCACTTTCAAGCTTGCACTCTGCGCGCCAAGTTCGACATCAGAGAATGCTCCAACAGTGTGCTACCTGCCCGAATTCCACTTCCCGTCGGGCCAGACAAGTGTTGAAGTCACCGGGGGCAAGTGGACAATTACTTCGGAAGAAACGAGCGGGGCATTGCAGCAGATACTGCGATGGTGGCATGCAGAAGGTGATCAGACGATAACGGTCAAGGGAGTGGTGCGGAAAGCCGGTAGTGCGCTAGGTACGGATGAGGATGAAGGGTACCTGCAGCAGTGCCAGAAGCAGGCGTGCGCAGTCATGTAAGCGAAGGGTAGAAAGTCGACGATATGTGGTTGTGGTGTTGCGGGGGGCTGTGGCCAATGCGCAGTGATGCAATTGTCATGCGACGCTCAGGTCACGCAGTCAGCGTGAAGGCGCAAAGTGCGGTGGTTTTGCAAACATATGAGGTTGGCCAGTGTTGTGTACATTGTCAGGCGTTTGGAGCGCATGCCAAAACAGTTTGATCAGATCATATTTGCGTGTGGTTGCAGAGCCGGGCGAAGACATGATGGCTTTTTTTTCATTGAAGCAGCTGACACCGCGTCGACGCGTGCCGTGGGCTTGGGACAAGCAGGCAGCAGAGCGCGTTTGTGGAACACGCAGACCGTGAAGTTGGGGCTGGAAGTTGTTTTTTTCACACGGCGTAGACGATCAAGCACACGTCTCAAGCGGCCGGATCCATAGACCTGGGCCTATTTATTGCACGCTACACCGCCATCTTGAGTGGTTTGTTGCAGACGGTGCGCGCCAAAGCTTGTCAAAGCCCCATCCTTGTCCTGTGCTGTGCATCTTCCGCTTTCAGAAACCTCCGCCCGAAACACCAGTGAGGACCAAAAGAATCCCCCAAGTCGACAATTCTCACCTCCATCGCGCGCACGCCTCTCCGCCACCCACTCCGCACACCTGACGCCACACGCCCATACGCCGCGGCCAGAGAAGCTGCCTGTCCACGATGAATGCTGGGGTTGACGACCAAGCCCCGCAAACAAGTCTAGCAAATGGCGGCAGCGGAGCGCATCACCACGACAATGCCCATTCAGACCTCTCGCAGGTTCTAGAGGCACTGCAGGCCATCTATGCCCCGACCTCGAGCAACGAAACCCGCCGACAGGCCACCGAATACCTCGAGCAAGCAAAGCGTCACCCCGAAGCCCCATCACACGGCCATACGCTCGCCCTCGACCGCTCGCAGCCTGCGCAACTGCGCTACTATGGCCTCACCATGCTTGAGCACTCCATCAAGTATGGCTGGGAGGACTACACCGTGGACCAAGGTACCGCGCTGAGAGGCTATGCCATCGAGCTTGCGCAGAACGTAACGGAGACCGACCCTGTCTACATTCGGAACAAGATTGCCCAATTATGGACAGAGATTGCCAAACGCAGCTGGGGCGCAGAGTGGTTAGACATGGATGAGCAATTAGTAGCCCTCTGGACAAACTCATTACACCACCAGGCCATAGTACTTTATGTCCTCGAAACCCTCTCCGAAGAGGTCTTCAATCGCGAAGATGCTACCGCTGGCCTGCGAGGCACCGACCTGGGGCGGGCCTGTGTCGAGATCTTCACGCCTCAAATTGTTATACAAGAGCAGCTTCCTACTAGGGAAAAAGGTCCTGATTTGCGGTGCGGAGACGAAGGTTGGTTGACGAGGCTATGCAAAAACCTGGATTGGTGCTTGGGACAGGACTACCAGAACCAGGAAAACGTCAAAGCCAGTGCTGTCAAATCCATGCATGCGCTTAGAGCCGCCATGCCATGGGTCATGCCCAAAGCCATTGCGGCCACTCAGGTCATCGAGGCTGTCTGCAAGGCTCTAGCCACACCAGCAGTCGAGATACAAATTGTATGGCGACTCAAGCCAACACGAGAACCCCGTCGCTAACATGAACCAGGCTGCAGTCGAAACCCTACAGGCTATATACAACCGAACGCACTTACACGATGACGAGTTTGTGGAGCTAGTATGCCCCATGTTTACACCAGGCAGCGTCTCGCTCCTTCGGGAAGTATACAATTGGACACTCGTGGACATGGACGTCAATGACATCGATGACCAGAAATATATGCTTTGCAAGAGGCTGTCTGAGGTGAGAATCACCATCTTAATCAACCCTGTGTCCATGACTAACGACCGCAGTTGGCAAACAACCTTGGTCTGTTCATTGAACAAAAGCCCCAATCTATTCCAGAGAACAGCGATCTCGCCGGTGTATTTGGTTTTCTGTACGACATTATGCGCAACCCAAGTCTTGTCGTTTCCATACCCGTCCTTCACTGTTGGACTAAGCTACTGCGATCGAGCGTTGTCCGCGAGTCTGACGTCGTGAACTCCATGGTTGGAGGTCTGCTCGAGACATGTTGTGCGCGATTGATCCGCTACGAGGCCCTTCCTGAAGATGCCGAAGACGTGACGTTGCAATTTTTGAATGAAGACATTGACACTGTTCCCGAACGACATGCCTTCCTAGGCAATTATAGGAGATTCTGCGCAGATGTAATCGAAGTACTTGTGCGCAAGACGCCGATTGAGGCTATGGAGCATATCCTTGCTCAAGCAACCAACATGTTGCAAAACCTGTACCGCGACCGTCCCTCTTTTCAACCACAGACATTTAGCAAAAACTCGCCCCAAGTCCTTCAGGTCGACGCCCAAGTTACGGTTATTGAGGCTGCTCTCAAAGGCTACATGAAATGGCAACAAAGTCAAGGCGAGGATGCCCAAGCCGATGAGCGAACGCGAAGTGTTCTAGAGGACTCACTAGAGCAATGGGGCCGTCAGATTCTGCAAGCGCAATTCGATGATCCTGAGGTTGCAAGAAAGATCATATCGCTCATGGCCACCCTTGCCACGAAGTCACTTGGCGACCGGCCTGGCTTTGCGCTAACTTTCCTTGAGTACATGCTTACCATACGTCTAGCGGATGACACCAGCTATGCTCAGTACTCGGAAGCAGTAAAGGACCTAGAGCGCATATGCAGCTTGGAGATGCAGAAACTAGCCATGAAGTTCGCCGATGATTTTATGAACGTCTACGAGCAATTAGAAGCAAAGATCAATGAGATGATCAATGACCCCACGACTGACGAACGCCAACGAATGGCATACTCTGCTTTCCTTTTCATCATCATACACAGGTGTACAACGTTAGACCACACCATTCAAACAGAGCGCATGAGACAGATGTTGAACCGCGTCAAGGAGGCATGGCAGAATGATGAGTTTACTAAAGCCATCTCTTCGTTCCAGTCTTTCTGCGACGTCCTGGGCATGGGCCAATTACCCGAATTCCTGTCTGCCAACAATTTTCGCGGCGTGCAGGATTGGTCTGAACAACAATTGCCTAGTGATGGTCAAGCGTTGCAAGCTTCAATCCTTGAGCGATCTCAACAACTGCCTCTGCGACTGACTAAGACGCTACTTGCAGCATCGACTGAGAAGTTGCGAGACGGTACTGCTGCATATGAGACTGCTGCAGCACTGTGGGCAGAGACGATACCTGTGCTACTTCCCAATCTTCTCCAGCTCGTGAGCCATGCGCAAGCATTTAACGACATTGACAGCAACTGGTCACACCTGCCGATCGAACTGCAACAGGTCATTCGACGTGTTCTGACTGATCGGTTCTGGCAAGCGGGCATCTCAACGGAAAGCAGAGATGACTTCTTCGCTAAGGTCAGTGGCTCCAAGTCCACCTACGAAGGTTTCGCGTCAACCGTTCGAGGCACTGTCCGACAAATCAGAGAGAGTTCTTACTACATACTCTACTCGTTGACAAGATTTCGAGACTTCTTCTATGGCATACAAGACTTACCGGGACCGCTCAGCCAAGCTCTCTTTGGGCACGCTGGTGCCTTGACCGCACATCACTTGTCCGTTCTGCTTACGGTATCTACGCATCTTATCGAGGGGTGTCCGTCACAGTTACGGTCACAGTTTCTACCGCCTATGATTCAAGGGCTATTCAGGGAACTAGACAGGAAGATCTCTGGGGAATGGAGCGAGATTGCTCGCCAAGTGGCGGAATCAGGGGATAATGACAACTTGACAGATGAGATGAAGACCGAAAGTATCCTTCGTCAGCTTACATACTCTTCGGTCTCGCTTGTCGCCGTCCTGCTTGATTCACGGCAGGGTAAGTTTGATTTCATTTCTGAGCAGGCGTGGGACGGGCGGTCGAAGTACCAATAGTATAGGGTTTTTCACTACTGTGGTTACTTGTTTCCGCTTCTTGAAATTAGAGAACTTGGTGCTAACATATACACACAGAGTTTGCTCGGCAAGATGATCAAAGTCGCAAGGAAGCCAATGCGCCACCAATGTGTGATTTCATTCTCACTACACCTTCAGTCTTGGAGCCGATTCTCCTCTTCTGCAACTCTACCATCCGTGTAAGAGACACTCGATCTGTCATCACTATTGTGCGTGTCATGCGGACGCTTCTTCCACGCTTCAAGGAAAAGTCTCCGATCCGGGATTATTTCTGCAATGACATTCTGAAATCTGCCATCACATCGCTACACGAACCATACTTTGTTGATTGCCAGAAGGAACTTGCGTCTCTGATTGCAGGTATCATCCATCTCGACGATGAGATTCCGCGCTCCATCATCCTTTCATTGCCTGGCATGGGTGACGAAGCTCGTGTCGACCGCCGGCTCGCAAAACTCCAAAGTGCGAACCGTCAGGATGAGAGGATGCAGAGGAGCATCGTCTTGGATCTGCTCAGTAGTATCAAGGGTGTAAGTATCCATGAGCAAGGTAAAATCCAGCGGCCAAAGGCAAAGTCTAGGACGGCGATGATGGAACAATACATGACTGTTGATCAGCAGCCAGCCATTGTTCGTGGAACGAGCCCGGGTCTTGCAGGCGTTGCTGATATGTTTGGGGGGCAGTAAGATAGAGCGATAATGCTAATGGTCTTGGGGGGAGGTGGGAAAAAAACCGGAAAGACAGGGGAATGATACCATGGGATGAATGGACAGCGGGGTATGGGGTACGGGTATGCATAGCATGGATATTGAGTTCATGGGGCTCAGCAGTCGCAGCTTTATGGAATGCGAGACCTTATTGTTTGATCAGGAGAGTCATTTGTAAGATGTAGTTTCTGTGTGGAGTCCTGTCCGAAGCAATTTTGCATCAAGCCATAATGCCAACAAGTCCTTCTGCTGCCCGTCTCTGTCTTTCTCACCTCTCTAAACAAAACAGGATGCCGGTGGGAAACTTTGTCTTGGTTGCGGGAAATATCCATTTTTAGTAGACCTGGAGTAGACCTGGAAGGTGATGATCATAATGAAGGGAACAAATTGCATGCGTTGTATTTCTCAAGTAACTATCTTACAGATGCAAAGCGATAACGAAGTTCAACAGATACCGCGGCGATTGGCTTCGGAACAATCGGAATACTCAATCCGGCTATTGAAGGGTCTCGGAACGACGCCCGACATTGCATGAGGATCCCACTTTGTGAAGATCGGCTTCAGGACAACACGCCGTATGTTTTCTTGTTGAGATCAGTTGGATTACAGTCATCGCTTCTTCATCAATATCTCCACGTTGTTGTATTAGCAGCACCACTCAATTTCTCGTCATCAACACACATCGACCTCGACAGGCAACATCACAATGGCGCCTCCACCAGCACCAGGCGTTTGGTGCCCCGCAGTCACCTTCTTCACCCCAGACAGCGAGACAGCGACCCTAGACCTCGTCGCACAAAAGCAATACTTCAGTTACCTCTCCAAGTCCGGGCTTACGGGACTCGTCATCCTCGGATCCAATGCAGAAGCCTTTTTACTCACACGAGACGAAAAGAGAGCACTCATGAAATGCGCCCGCGAAGCCGTCGGACCAGATTATCCCCTCATGGTCGGCATTTCTGGCTTCTCTGTCCCCCAGGTGCTAGAGAACATTAGCGACGCAATCGAGGCGGGCGCAAACTACGGATTACTGTTGCCAGCAGCGTACTACGGGCCTGCCACATCCAAAGAAGTCGTCATGGCATTTTACAACGAAGTCGCGCAAAAGAGCTCGTTGCCCATTGTCATTTACAATTTCCCGGGTATCTGCAGTGGTGTGGATCTCGATTCCGTTACTATTGCCGCGCTTGCGCAGCAGAACCCAGGCAAGATTGTGGGCGTCAAGTTGACGTGCGGGAGTGTAGCTAAGATTACGCGGCTCTGTGCTGAGCTCCCGAGCGACATGTTTTCGACGTTTGCAGGACAGGCAGACTGGATGATTGCTGGCTTGGCTGTTGGAAGCGCGGGATGCGTGTCGGCGTTTAGTAACGTTTTTCCTAAAGTCTGCTCGAAGATATACGAGTGGTATACGAGTGGCAAGACGCAAGAGGCGCTGGAGTTGCATCGTAAGGCTGCGCTGGCGGAGAGCCCGATTAAGGCTGGGATTGCGCCGACAAAGTACGCAGTTAGTCAGTATAGTGCGAAGGCGGCGGGGATTGAAGGTGCGGAGGAGAGGTTGGCTCCTAGACGGCCGTATATGCCGGTTAGTGAGGCGCTCAAGACGAGTGTCAAGAATACGATGGAGGAATTGGCTGCGATAGAGAATGGCTTGTAGATTAGCTTCAATCAGTACATGTTTCATTGGCGGCTACATAATGATCTAAGAAGGCTACCAAACATGAGCATTCATCAACTAATGACGTGATGTTCATAATAGTTAGACCGATGGCGATTTGGGACAAATCCATGCAGAGACCCTTGATTTAGCGCGCTGGCACGTGCCCTATCGATAACGCGAACATTCACGTCTCGAACTTTTTTTCCCCCAATCGCCAACGAAATACCCTATACATACAATATATACAATGACGGCTCAAAAAGGACCAAACGGTGTAGAAAAGAAGAAACGTGCGAAGAAGCGAAGGATAAGAACAGAAGGTAACATTAAATATCTACAGACGCAAAGCTGGAAAAACGCATGACCGCTAATGCTATGCGCAACCAGTCTCGTCCTCGAGCGAAAGCGACAGCGATGTCGCCAGCGAGAAGAGTGGTACACCTGTATCCCGCGACATAAGCGTACGCCATCTTCTTCTTCAATTCAATTCAAGATACCGAACCTATAATTGACACAGAAGCAACAGAACAAGGAAAAATCACCCGATGCCGTTGCACCCAAGGAATCAAACAAGAAATCCAAATCAACCTCCTCGGCACCGGATACAGATATAGCAATGGAAGATGCTCCTCCTCCTTCTCCTCCTAGTTCTTCTCAACCATCAGCCGCAAATCCTTCTGCAAGTCAGGCCAGCCAGGCTAGCAAAACAACCCAAGACGACTTCAGCGCCCTCTACCTGCGCAAGATCGCCGCAGAATTCGCAGATGATCTCGATAAAGTACGCGAAGCACCTGATTTCAAAGCGAGCAGCGTGCCGATGCTTATTCATGCGTTGAAGCAAGGGGAGACGTTGTTTAGTGGGGAGGAGAGGAGGAGGGTTGTTGGTGCTGCTAGTAAAGTCTGAGTGAGAGAGAGAGAAAGAGAGAGGGGGGGGAGTAATGAACGGAGTTTGGGACGCGATTTATTTATTTTTGGGTTGGAAGGGAGACAAGTACTACTAAAGGAGTTTAAACCGCCTCTCAGTTGTGAGGATAGTAATGGATCTTGATTGAGCTCCCGAAAAAACGCTAGAATATGCTTTCCCTCACAACGTGCTTAATGCGCTTCGATTTCCATGCCTGATCGCCATTCTAATTCGATGGTCCAGGCTAGTAGGTTTGGGTGCTTGATTACGACCATGTCGTGCGCCAGGCGCATAACTTTCTCCCTCTTCTCTGCTTTCTGGCCTGCGGCGAGAACCATGAGCGTGTCGTAGGCTCTCGCTAGGAGCTTCTCTTCGTACTCCCTTCGCAGCTCATCATCCCGCGTCCAATTGATAGCTTGTTCGTATATATCTTCCAGCGGGCTCGCGGCGTAGACTTCATTCTTGACAGCAGCGGTAGTGCCTTCAAGTGTTGCGCCGACGCGGAGGCGGCGCTCTTCGACGAGGCGCTTGATGGTTGCAGCGTCGTGTGCCTCGTGAATTTCGGCGATACGATTGTATACTTTTGCGGGGTCAGTGAGGCGGCCTTCGAGGTAGGTGTATACGGGGGAAGAGGGTAGTTGTGTGCTGAGGGCGCGGGCGTATTGCATTTTTGTGCCGTGGGCGCGGGCATGGTCGACGAGCTTGTCGATTGCGGATTGGGATTTGTTGGCGTCGTCGCTGGAGTTTTGTTAGTGCGTGCTCTTTCACTTTGTGAAGTAATTCGAACGTACAGTTCCATGTATATTTGTGCCAGTGCCAGACCAACGTCAATGTTCTCGTCCACCTTTGCGCCCTTGAGCCCCTCGTACATGGCCCTCAAACCCAGCCATGCCTGGGGATCTTCAGGCTTGATCTTAGTCGCTTTGTAGTAGGCTTTTGCGGCCTCATCGAATTTGCTTAGTCCATCGTTTGCACGGCCCAGGAACAGATACGCAAAGTAGTTGTCTGGGTCTTTGTCAATTACTGCTTTGGCCTGGTTCTTCGCTTCCTCCCAGTCCTTTGCGCCAATTGCAGCTTTGGCAGCTTTGAGCGCCGTCTTCGTAGACATGGCGTCAGTACGAATCTAGGTGTTGACGAACCGGCCGTCTGTACGACGGGATGCTTGCTATGAATGCGCCATGGAGGGTTGAGTTGCATGTGTACGTAGGTGGGGCGCGCGAGATCCAATGCCGCACGGCACTTTGGCGCGTTAATCCCGACTTCGATCAGTCCAACAAAGACCATCATTCTGCGTTGGCAGCTGGAAAATCATCTTCCCTCAGTACTCTTCCGTCGAAATCTCACGTGTGCGGCCTTTATTGCATTGACCGAGTAGCAATACCATCAAGCCGCCGTCATGGCGTCACACACAGACAGCGCACATGACTTGCTGGATCTGGACATCTCAACATTACGGCAATTCATCGAGGTATTCCCGAACGAGGGTCTATCAAAAGTCATCATAGGCTGGCTCAGCAGTGGCATAGCAAAATACCCGCTCACTACAGAGAGCGATTCAAAAGAAGGGCCGGACTTGAGTGAAGGCGGGGTAGCCCTTACCCAAGATGTTCCAGTCTCACAGGAAGATTGCCTGGTGTTGATGACCGAAGGTCTTAGCGAAGCTCCAAAGTCTCCCCTAGCTCACTGCCTTCTCGGAGATTATTACCTGTTCCTTGAGGAGTATGAGAGTGCAGTCGAGACTACCAGAAAAGGTCTCAAGTACGCGGCTGCGGAGGCCAAAAAGACTGATTTGTCGTTCCAAAAGACACGTGATGCTCTGAGCAGCACTCTCGCCACTGCTTTGGTCTACTACCAAGCACCAAGAAACCACTTGGAAGCCAAAGGTATTTTCGAATCCATTTTGAAACGCAAACCTCAGTTCACCTCCGCACTCATTGGCATTGGACTGGTCCTAGAAGAAGAGGAAGAATACGAGAAGGCTTTCCAATTTCTAGAGCAGGCATTGCAACAAGATCCCTCAAATGGCCGCATCGGTGCGGAGTCAGCCTGGTGTCAGGCTTTGGCTGGGGACTACAAGACTGGATTGGAAAGGCTACAACAGTATCTTGATTATCCCCAACTCGATGCAACCAAGCAACGTGGCCGTGAGCTTCGAGCACAGACCCTCTATAGGATGGGTGTTTGTCTATGGGAACTCGATCACTCAAAAGCCGCGCGAAAAGATCGACAAAGGACATATGCCAAGCTACTTGCAGCTATCAAAGCAAATCCAAATTATGCCCCTGCATACACACTCCTCGGTATATTCTATGAGGACTACAACAAAGACCGCAAGCGCGCCAGGCAGTGTTTCCAAAAGGCTTTTGAACTGTCACCTTCTGAGATTGTGGCAGCCGAGCGATTAGCCCGTCTTTTCGCCAACCAAGGAGAATGGGACATCGTTGAAGTTATCGCTCAGCGAGTAGTGGACTCTGGCAAGGCCCGGCAAACACCTGGTTCGAAGCGAAAGGGCATCAGTTGGCCATACTCAGCTCTCGGCGTGGTCCAAATGAACAAGCAAGAATACCAAAAGAGCATAGTATCATTTCTTTCAGCATTGCGCATCAATCCAGACGACTACTACTCCTACGTCGGTCTTGGTGAGAGCTATCATAATTCTGGACGATACAACTCGGCCTCTCGTGCTTTCAACTATGCCGAGAACCCCACAGATGGCGTGGTAATGAAGAGATCAGACGAGGAGGGATGGTTCACAAAGTACATGTTGGCCAACGTCAATCGCGAACTAAGCGAATTTGACGAAGCCCTCGCTGGTTACGAAGCGGTACTCGCAGTACGACCGAAAGAGTTTGGCGTATCCATCGCATTACTGCAGACACTTGTTGAAAAAGCATGGCATTGTGTCGAGACTGGTTTCTTTGGAGAGGCTGCCGACAGTGTAACTCGAGGTATCGAAGTTGCCGACACCATTACAGAATACAAGCCTGACGCCTTCAACCTGTGGAAGGCAGTCGGTGATGCTTGCAGTATATTTAGCTGGGTTCAAGACAAGCTTGATCAATGTCCATTCGAGCTGGTTGTCAAGGTTCTGCAAAGCAAGTCAGACATGGACCTTGACTTCGATGCGCACAAAGACATTGATGGGCTTGGTCAGGCAGAGCTGGCTTCACTTTCCACGAACAGGGATTCGATCCTGACAAAAGTCCTCAAGGCTGCGATTCTGGCTCAAAAGAGAGCAATCGTAAGCTGTGCACACGACATACACGCACAGGCAGTAGCTTGGTACAATCTTGGCTGGACCGAGTACAGAGCTCACGTTTGCCTAGAGCAAGAATCTGGCGAGGACACTAAACTAACGACATATCTTCGAGCAGCTATGAAGTGCTTCAAGCGTGCGATTGAGCTTGAGGCTGGTAACTCTGAGTTCTGGAACTCGCTTGGTGTAATTACGACAACATTAAGCCCAAAGGTCGCTCAACATGCTTTCGTCCGGTCGTTGCATCTAAACGAGCGAAGTGTGCACACCTGGACTAACCTCGGGGCGCTCTATCTGCTCCAGAATGATACCGAGCTCGCTCATGCAGCCTTCTCGAGGGCACAGTCGCAAGACCCCGATTACTCTCTAGCATGGGTAGGCGAGGGCATCATTGCACTACTTACTGGCGATTCCAACGAAGCGCTATCCCACTTTACTCACGCGTTTGAACTCTCAGAGTCGTCGCTACTCCTCACCAAGCGACAGTATGCGGTTTCAGCGTTTGACTTCCTAGTTTCTTCCCCGTCGACTTCAAGTGATATCACAAGCCTCATACAGCCGCTCTTTGCGCTCCAACAATTAAGTATACAAGCGCCATATGATATCCCGCACAAACATCTTGCGGCGTTGTTCTTGGAGCGTGTAGGCAATTATGATGCGGCTGTGACTGCTTTGGATATGGTCAATGAGACCGTCGAGCAGGAATACGAGAAGACTGAGTCGATGAAGTCACTGGCTCGGGTGGCCCAAGCCAAGACGGATTTGGCCCGCAACCTTCTCGCCACTGGATCCGACGAAATGGCAGTAGAAGATGCCGAAACTGCTCTCGATCTTCTCTCAGAGATTCAAGGCGATTCCAAACAGACTGCTCTGTCTAAAGACCAGATTGCAAAGACCAAACTATCCGCCCGTCTCACAGCTGGTCTCGCACATTACTTCTACGGCTCCTTTGACGCAGCGATAGCATATTTCCGCAGAGCCCTAGAAACAACTGGTGCAAATCCTGACATTATTTGTATCTTGGCCGAGGTTCTCTGGGCCAAAGGCGGTAAAAATGAGAAGCAAGTAGCTCGTGATCAGCTCTTCGCTGCCATTGAGAAACATGACGGTCATGTGGGTTTACTGACCCTCATTGGCGCCATGACAGTTCTCGACGATGATCTCGAAACCATGGAAGCTATCAAGGACGACCTCAATCGCATGCGCACAAACAAGGATCTCAGTGACCACCAGCTGGCGCGGGTAGAAAAGGTCATGGAAGCTATATCCATCAGTCTCGGTGGCGAGGAGCAAGAACTCGACGAGGCACGTCGAAGCGTCATGCTAGCGCCTTTCAAGCATACTGGTTGGGCGGAGCTCGCAGATGCCACCGGCGGTAATGAATTCGCCAGTACACTTGCAAGAGAAACGGCAATGCACAATGCGCCTCCTAAAGGCTCGCTTGGTGCTGCTGGCTTGGCTGGTGCAATGAATAGTACTGGAGATGTTGGAGATGCCCAAAGGGCCATAGTATTGGCTCCGTGGTGTAAGGATAACTGGGGTGGATTGACTCAATGCATTCAGAGTGCTTAGTTGTTGTATGTGGAATTTAATACGCATTCTAGCAAACACTATGCAAAAGCTTTTGTTCTTCAAACACAGTTTCAGTAGCGCCATCTCGAGGATAGAGACGCTCGATTCTTGAATATAAGCCTGAGCTAATATGGTGTAATCAAACACATGTCTTGAGTATTGAGGGCATATCTCAATGTCCAAGTGGAGAAGATTAACAGCATTTACCATTTAATATTCAAGGGCATTCTACCCAAGGTACTTGTATGAGAATTTAAGTTTCAACTTCCCAGAGCCATGGTATTGTGATTAATCCAGAATCGCCTCTCTCAACTAACGTGAACCCCTTTCTGGCGGAACAACCACCGTGACGGACAAAATTATAAGTACCTTCACTTCATTGTAATATCGTAGGTAATGGGTAACATAACACTTGCTTTTGATCACTTAGATGTACACTAGGGCCGATTTTAGATTCATGAATACTTATTAACATAAAAATCACAGGGGTATAACCAGCTTCCCTCTATGTATGCAAAGACACCTATTTTATCCCCATACTAAATCTCGCCATTTTCAAGGCCACCGCCGTCGCTATTGTCCGTTGCGATGTATATTGCTTCCATACCCATGAAGAGATTCAATAGGGTCACTCAGGTCTGACTTTTCTAACAGCAGGAGGTCGACTGTCCTCGCTCATGTGAGCACTTCGTCACATGATCTTGTGTTACAGCAACCCATCCTTCTAGGCTCCAGCGCCTAATCCTCACCCAATCAGCTCAATACATGTGTCAGGGCTTGAACAGTCTGCTCTATTAGCCTAAAAACTGCCCAAATCCCCAGAGTAACACATCTAGTGTCCCCAACACTACCTTTACTTCGAGAGTTGCTTCAACTCTACACACAATGTCGAAATCAGTGGCTCTCCCGCGTGTGACGCCCACAAAAGATTCCGCATGGTCTTCTCTTGTGCGTCGGAGTATCGCCGCTTGGAATGATCTCGTACCTGATGAGCAGCCGGACTCCAAAGACCTCCATAAGGAATTGTTAAGCGGATATCACTCCTTGGACGACTTTCTTGCTGAGAGTCCCAATTCCGTCACTTTTTGGTTCTTCCAAAGACGAGGTGCTTTCATGTCGCAAAGGCGCTTCAGGAAGTGGTCCAGCGAAGTCTTAGATGACTATGTTCTCATACCTGCCGCGCGCGGCTATGTTTGGCGGACAGATTGCTTTTTCGTCAGTCATTTCTGGCGCGACAGGAAGAATCCCGATCCAGATGGGCAGACCCTACGCCTTCACCAAGCTGAACTGAAGGCGCAAACATGGTCATACATCTGGGTGGACTGGACATGCCTGCCTCAACATCCACGATCACCGTCAGAAGAAACGTACTTCCATCACGGCCTGCGGACCATGTCAGGCATCATCCGCAACGCTGCCTTCATATACTTTTACCCGCCTTTTAGGCCACGCCTATGGATATTATATGAGGTAGCCGAGTACTACCTCACATGCTCCGGAGGCCTGCCAAAGACACACGATATCGAATTGTTTCTTGAGCATATCGATGAGATGATTGAAAAGGGGGTCCAGAAGACGTTGGAGAAGCACCGTTACCATTGTTACGAAGACCGCGATAGACAGTACCTGACATCTTGGCTGGAACTGCTTGTTCTTTTCCAGCAGCTCAAGGTTGACATTGATCTCGTACGAATGATAATGGACAACATGACATGGTCCGATGCAGGTTCGCTGACATATCTGGGGTTGTTGGAACTGAACAGATATGAAGGCTCCCTGACATACCTTGGGGACAAGCATACCTTCACGCCATTTCCAAAATGGGTTAGTACCAGTCATCTGTATACTGGACACCCGCTAACAGACTGCACTAACTAGGATAACGAGACGAACCCTTAAGACCTCGTACCTCGGTACTGTGCAGAATAGTAGCAGGAATCTGCCCTTGGAAGCTTGGAGGCAAGTCACAAAGTGACATCAGAAGGTTAGAGGTTTGAGCGATTTTCAAGGCTGGAAGGCATCAACGTCGTTTCTATGAATGTCACCTCTTTCAAGCGGTAAGATTGTAAGGTTCTTCCACACCAGTTGTTTCGGCGCAAAGAGACGTACGTTGGTCATTTAAGTGTCTGAAACAAACATACAACCGTGGTGAACATTCAAATACAAAAAACGCGACTCAAAACCAATCGGCGCTAATGCACTGACGGTCTCGGAGATGACTCAAAAAAAAACTAAAAATTAAGATGTAGTTGCTTTTCTACCCACATCAACGTTTGACAGTACGCCAATAACAAATTTCACGACAATACGAAACATCATCAAAATAATCACCCATCCATCACCATCTCTTCCTCAAAGATCTTCCGGGGGTCGCGTGATCTTCGTCAAATGATCCCCATTCAACTCCTTCAAAATCTTGCCTAGACCCTCATGGCTATAGTCTTTCTCGTTCCACATATCCTGCTCACAGTCAGTAACTACCTTCTATCACCAACACCCACAAACTGCATCGGCTCTGTAAAATCAACAGTTCAAACATACCTTGTGATACCTCACCTTACCCTCCTCATCAAGCGTCAACGTAACCAAACTATTAACCTTCTTGGCAACAGGCACAGGCTTCGGCGTATACTCCTGCTGCAGCTTGAAGATAATCTCATCGGGTTTGGATGAAACGACTTCTGTCTTGATAGTCCAGCTGCTTTTCATGAGGATGGGTATGCCTATCACACGTCAATAAAGCTTTCCCATCTTCATTACAGTGTATAGGGTGGAAGGTTGGCAAGCTACATACCATACCACTGGCCCGCAATCTTGTATCTTGTGTCGCAATAACTCCACGGGTCGTCGTATACAGCTTCTTTGGCGTACACCATCATATCATCTTTGCTCGCACTTCCAGAGTACAAGTTGCATATGGATTGTACGATTTTCTCCCTCTCAGGCTCTAGTTTGATCGAGTTTTCAGGATGCGGTTCGTAGTCCACGCCTGAGGAGGTGTTTTGCGAAGGATCGGGATTCTGGGTTAGTGAGACGGGGTCGGGTCGTTTCTCGTAGTCGTTTTCGAGGCGTGCGCCGAGGGTGTCCTTGCCGGATTTGCCTGTTACTGGGAGAGTCATTTCTATTGATTTTGATATTGGATTAACATGGAACGTACAGTCTATGAGGATATTGCTACTTTTGATGGGCGCGATGTCTTGACGTCATGGTTGGTCAGGTATGCGAGCGCCCCCTCGGAACGTAGAACATCTGCATGAACCAGCTCTACGCATACTTCGTGAGGTGGAAATACATCGATATTAATTTGAAGGTATGCTATATGTCTATGCGGATCAGTTGTTTTGATATGGACCTTGTAGGCCATCGATATACTACCCATCAGATTAATTACTAGTGCCCAAACCAGAGCCAGTGCATTCTAATAATCGCACCCAATCATACTACTAATAATATCTAAAGAGTTACTCCTCATCTGAAATGCACTACCTACTATGTCTGTTATCACGATTAATCGATTCACCATCTAGGGAACAGGCTTCCGATACTGGTGCTGCGCTCTGGACTCGAACATGATTGACAAATGGAAGAAACGTGTGGTTCCTATGAGGAAATGGGGTGATGTGATCCGCACCGTAAGCCTCACAGCACTCTATCGTATATACCTGGTAGGGTGAGGGGTTTGGTTACCCGGTAAATGGCTGTAGCACGTAAGAGGGCTACGATAGTGCTTAAGCCATCTTCTCAACGGTAATGAACAAAATCTTCATTCCACGTAGGCCAATATTTTCAATTTTACTCGGATACTAGATCAGATCATGTCTCGACTTTGATTGTCTTTGTGTAACGTGTTTTACAAGCGAGCGGGCCATACAAGCGAGCGGGCCACCCCACCAACTTTGCGCACCTCTCTAACTCTGATCAACTATGGCCCTATC
>NW_006912362.1:0-23347 GCF_000523435.1 Bipolaris zeicola 26-R-13 | reverse complement strand
GATAGATAGTACGAGTAATAGTAGCGACTCTGATAATTAATTTAGTATATTGTAATAGTTTATTAACTGTAATAAAAGTCTGTGATAATGTGTTGAAGTTGTCGCGCTGGTGGGGCGCGAGCGATTCGCTTGGGTGAGCGATTCGCTTGTGAACCACGTTAGCTCTTTAGTAGAAAGTCGCAAAGAATTATGAAAAATTATTGATAGAAGAGCGTACGAATAACTGTCGAATAGTATAATGTGGGGAGGTTAATCTTAGTATCGGAAACTGAATGATCCAGAATTTGTTACTTCGCTAAGGACCTCAGCATGTTCCGTTGTATGTGCGAACCCGCAGTACACAATAGTAAGTTATGCATTATTGTGTTCGGAGTGGACGTTTACCTAAAAGGATCGCAAAGCCCTGACTGTATTGCACCTAAACCTTCTAAGCTGTGTTTCGCAACGAGGGACAATTGAATACAATTTCGCTAATATACATAGAGGTTCTTCACCTCCGCATTGTTCATCAGTATCCTCTTGTTTCGAGCCTTGAGAGAGTACTTCATGAACAGCGCTACGACAATCACTCCGACTGCGAAGCTAATACTTGCACACCACGCGGTCCTGTAATGCGGCGAATCCGACGCGGGCCACAGGTAAGGAGTGTACACATTTGACAAGTTACCCAGCATATTGATAATGGCAAGCGCCACCGATTTCTTTTCATTGGTCTGGCCAAGAGTTGCGCTGCTCCACCCCAACAGGATATTGTTAATGCCGAAACTGAAGCCCACAAAGAGGAAGATGCTGAATAGGCGCGCGGCAAAGTTGCTGGTGGCGAGGGGAATGATGAAGCCAATTATTACGATGCCTTTGCATATCACGATATGCCAAGTACGCTCGTTCCAGCGACCCGACGTCCAGGAGATGATAAGTCCAATGATGGCAGCGAGAAAGAAAGGTGGGCACGTTAAGGCGAGTGTTACATTCCGGCTATATCCGAGGCCCAGCATGACGGTGGGGATAAAGTTCTGGAATCCAAGCGAGGAAACATGCAGGTTGTACATCAGAGTCATCGCCCAGGTACGCCAGTCAGTAGCTGCGTGTCGGAGACCGGACCAGACGCTGGTGCTTTCTTGTATATCAGTTGTGTCGATGAGGATACGGTTGTGGGCGAGTTGCCTCTCTTCTTCGGTCAGCCATTTGGTGGTCAAGGGGTTATCGGGAAGAAGCCAGAAGGCCATGAGAGCGGTAAGTGCCGAAAAAACACCCTGGATGATAAATAGCCTGTCATCCAATTAACCATCAAGAAGGAATGCAGTGTTGAGGGATGTGCAGGCGGACATACCACTGCCAACCAGTCAATCCAAGCTTCTTATCCAGCTGAAAGACGCCTGCTGCGATGAGGCCTGCGAAAGATCCAGAGAAATTATTACCAGTGGTTAGGATAGCGAGTCTGAAAGCGATCTCCTTGCGCGTATAGAATAAACTGATGATATATAGTGCCCCAGGGTAAAACTAGAAGTAAACGTTAATCATGTTGCTAAATCCGCAAGATGAACACAGGCGGAGACCTACTGGAGCCTCGACAATACCAAGAATGAAGCGAAGGATCATCATACTGCTGTAGTCGTGTGCCAAGAATGTCAAAAGACTGACAAGCGACCAGGCAAAACCAAAACCTGCCATAACGAGGGAAATCCGGAACCTATTCAATAACATATTGCACGGCACTTGTGCAGCTCTAATCGTTGACAGTTGATCAGTACTGTGCATGCAATACTGGATGAACAGGAGGTCAACTTACATATAACCGACGAATAAAATAGACACGCAAGTGTTGTATTGTGTTCCCTGTAACCCAAGATCTGCTTCAAGGTTGTTGAGTCTCGCGTTGACGATAGCGTTGCGATCCAGGTAATTAAATGTGTACATGAACCATAGAATAGGCTGAGAAAAAGGTTAACTTATTATATTATCCGTCGACCTTGAACTAGTTTTGCAACTTACCATGATGTAGTAATCCAGTTTCCTCACGAGCTTTATCTCTCGAGGGTCTGTCTTCGCATGTGCACCGAACTTATCCACTTTGTCCATGACGGGTAGCTTCAAGTTTTCCACGTCGCCGTGCTGTATAGTGTCGACGAGCATGATGTGATTTTGGGTGGCTTCATGGTCCTTCGTTTTGGTGTCGCTGATTGTGTCTGGAGTCTGGGACATAGGTGCATACATCATGGGCCGAGATTGAGCAAGACTGTTTTGTCGGATCTGAACTTGTCTGACAGGTGCCTTATATGGCTAGGAGGTGATCTCACAGTATTTATGGAGCGATGAGTCTCCTTGTTTCGGCCTAGGATACGGGGAAAGGACTTATTGCGTACTATGTACTAGGTTCAGGTACATGAGTCCTTATCTCGACGAGATACCTCTAGTGCGTATATGTGATCGAAAGCTTGGCTTTCATAAAACTTGGCTGGCAGGACTTGTAAGCACACTATGGTCACTTGTGATAAAGGAGATAAGGTAAATCCAACGATTGATAGTGCGGATGTCAATGACAACTACTTGTAGGAAAAGACCAAAGGGATCTTGCTTTAATATGAACGTAAAAACAAACTCCATCAAGTTTTCTTCACATTAGGGATGGCTCTACAGGGCATCGATAGAATATATATAGGGATTCGCATGCGATGTGAGGGATTATCTCGCCTCCTGGGACATCACCACGTGGCAAAACTTGGGAAAATACCGTGTATGAGCTTGAAATAATCTCAATGGGCATTCATGGTCGAAGGGTAACTACAACACAGCTACTGATGCCGTAACACTCATTGCCTCTTGGGCTAGACTCATTTAGGTAGCTAAGTCGTAAAGGGCGACTAATCAGTAGACTGCCATGATACCCTTATCATCGGCCGAGATAAAGTGCGGGGTCGGAGCTCTTCCGGAAAGGAGGTAAGTGTTTTGACGATCACTCATCTGCAAAGCTCAAGGCACTTTAACAATTGAGAAAGAAACCGAAACGGACAATCGAAGCATTATAGATTCTTGACAGTTTGACCTTGGCCGACATGATTCGCAACGTGTTGAACGAAATTCCATCAACATGAGGGAGACAGCGGTTCAACTTTTTCCCTCAGTTAGGGCAGAAAGTATCGATAAAGATACGGAGGCTCTACTAGGGTATACTATCCAGAAGACAATGTGCCATCATTATCCGGTGCGGATACTGACCACCTATCGAGAGCCAGTGCGGATACTGCCCACCCATGGAGAGCCAGTCCGTTTTTCGCTCAATACCACTCCTGGCCCCTTGCTTTGCGCCCCGCTTCCGCCGGCCGATATGCCCCGCCTTTTGCTGTCCCCAACCCCTCCCTTACCAAGCCGATCAAAAACTGCACGCCAACGGCCACGCCATCCACAACCATGACCTGCCTCTGCTTAGTGCCGACGGCGTCTTCGCAGGCTTCCTTCGCGCCTGTCATGCCCGCGCACCCAAGCAGCAGACAATCCGCCTTCCTGCCCTCTACAAGCTCCCTTGCCGCGCGCGTCACACCCGCAAACACCTCTTGTTTTGGCTTGTTTTCGAGGTCGAGTACCGAGATCTTGCACGCGACACATCCAGCAGAATAGTTGGCGAACCCGGCGTCGAAGATGGTCTGCGCGTGCAGGATCTCGGAGCGCTCGCTGGTAGTTATGACACCAAGCTTGTTGCCGCATATGCGGGCTGCGTATAGAGCTGATTCCATGATGCCGAGAACGGGTGCTTCAACTTCTTCGCGCAAGGCCGTAATAAGTGGGTGATTGCTGAAGCAGGCAACGAGGAAGGCGTCAAAGCGATGTTTAATAGGTACGATTCTGCGCAGGCACTCGGCAGAGGAGAGGATGCCGTCGACGCGGCCTTCAATCGCGCTGGGAGCTGGTGGGGGTGCGGTGAAGCCATAGACTGTTACGCCTGGGGGGATCTTGCTCGAGATGTTTTGCAGGCAGGCGTTGGTGATGTGAGGAGATGAATTTGGATTGATCAAGAGGATAGAGATTGGAGTTTGTTGAGTACCCGATACTGATGGTAAATCTGTGATAGTCACATCCATCCTGGTGTGGCCCTTTGGTCTATGATGTAGTGTGGCTACCGTTTATTTTGTTTCGTTGTTGATTGACAAGGAATTAAAGACATGGCGAGCGAGGAGTCGGTTTCTGTTCAGCGACTAAGCTAAGTGCCACGACTCCTTCCCCACACCATATCATCGGAGCCAAATCAGACAGCCGAGCCCGACTGCACTCGATACGATTACTGACATCAAAATCAATAATGCTTAAGCATTAGCTAGCAACTTGCTCAAATGAAAAAAAAGCGAAATGGGATGTAGAACGTTTGATCAACATAACTACAAGATATGCCCACATCAAATTCATACAGGCACCAACCATTTCACCATCATCGATGTGGAAACCACTCAATATACAGTACTATTCACAACCAGAAATCTCGTTCTCCTGGTATCATACCTCTTCCTTGCTGGCCCATTCTGCCCGTGACAACCTTTCCCTTGTTCCGACGCAAGAACTGCCCAACACCCTTTGCTCCCACAATACCAGCGCCATCATGTTGCCACACAACGTTGCCTCTGAGAATCGTGTATCTCGGCCAGTTCTGAACAGAGAGACCTTCAAATGGTGTGTAGTCGACGCCATGATGGAGTTTTCCTTGGGTGATAGTCACAGTACCTCTCGGATCCCCAGGTGGATACCATATGACCAAATCCGCATCAAATCCTACCATCAAAGTCCCCTTTCTGTCATCCATTCCATACAGCTTGGCAGCATTGCTTGCTGTGAGTTTCACAAACTGTGGCAGAGTGATTCGTGCCTTTTCGGGTGGTAAACACGCTTCCGACTGGTTGAATAGTAATGCCATCCTCGTCTCCAGGCCCGGTAAGCCATTGGGTACCTTGGAAAATCGAACAACACCGTCCACGATGCCGGCCTTTTTGCCTAGAGGGTGGTCGTACTTTGTCGCGGCATGGTCCGAAGACCAGACAGTGAACGCTCCGTTAGCGAGGCCGCGCCACAACCCCTCAAGATCCGACGGATGGTGGCGCAAAGGCGGTGCACAGATGAACTTAGTGCCGTGAGAATGGTCACCGTTGTGGCATTGCTTGATCTCTTCGGAAAGAAGAAACAGGTAGTGAGGACATGTCTCGGCATGAACTGGCAGGAGGCGCGCTTGCGCAGCCATAACATGCTCAAGGGCCGATTCGGAAGACATGTGTACTAGAAGAATAGGGGCATCGACGAGTTCAGCGAGTGAGATAGCCCGGTACGATGCCTCGTCCTCCGCAAGGCGCGGTCTTGCGACTGCGTGGAAGAAAGGATCTGTGTTGCCTTTTGCTTCAAGACGCTTGATGACCATGGCGATCATATCCGAGTTTTCCGCATGTATCATGGTGGTCATACCCAAACTACGGCAAGAGAGCATGACATCGAGCAATTCGCCATCATTAAGTTTGTATGGCTCGTACGTCATGTACAGTTTGACAGAAGTAATACCTTCATCGACCAACTTTGGCATCTGGTCTTCGAGGATTTCCTGGGTAGGATTTGTGACGACAAGGTGAAATCCGTAGTCGCAATACACCTGGCCATTTGCCTTGGCGTGATATTGCTGCACGACGTCCAGTACCGAGGTTTCATGACGTTTCTGGCCGGCAAAAGCGAGAACGGTAGTTGTTCCGCCTGCAATGGCACTCCGCGAGGCACTCTCCCAGGTGTCGCCGGTTGGCATATTGTCTTGTTGAATGTGCGCATGTGAATCTATTCCACCTGGGGTGATGTAGGCACTTTCGGCATCTATCACTTTGGCATCGATTTGTCCCATTGCCAGGTTATATCCAAGTGCAGCAATTTTGCCATCTTTGATGCCAATGTCTAGACCAGCGGGGAGAATTTCGTTTGCAGTCACCTTGAATCATTTTCATGCATCAGTGGTCCAGGCGACCAGGCATTCTGAAAGGGGACGGTACATACGAGAATGCCATTCGTGATGACGCAATCATATTGCTGTTGAGACATGGTTGAAGTGAGACCTGTATGCTCGGTATGAATGAACAGCAAGCTCCATCATGTTGCGTTGGAGGTAGGCTTTGGGTATCATCGTCCTCGCCATCTTCCGATGCCGCTTCTGACGGTTGGCTATTACACAACCCTTTCCGGCTGTTATCTCGGCCGTTCGCTACGTACCCTGGTTGGCCTTGGCATCGGCATGGACATCGGCTTATATGTTATCGGTGCACACCTAACAACAAATTGTCCTTTCATCGATGTACTTATCTCCATCCATTACCCAAATAATTTTGATTGAAGATCAATCGTGCGTCTCCACTCATACTCTGACCATGCTCACCCCCATGTCCTTCGGGTGGTTGACGGGATTTCTTGATGGCCGCCTACCACTCCTTCCATATCGCTGACTTACGGAAGTGCTATTCGGCAGAAGCAATCAACATGAGTGGGAAACCAGACTTGCTCATAATCGATTCAACCGTCCAGGAGGTCGACGTCGCTCGCCGTCAAGAATTGTCCGATAAGGTCAATTTGCTATATTATGATTGCCCTACGGTTGATGAATTCAAAAAGCGGATGAAGCCAGGGGGCCCTTATGCCAATATCGTGGCCGTGATGCGCAATGGCTGGCACAAAGCTGGCCCTCTAGCTGACCAACGTCTTTTTACTGCTGATGTCGTGGCCTGCTTCCCTAAATCGCTGAAGCTCATCGCATGCAGTGGCCACGGGTACGACGCCGCAGATATCGATGGATTAACCACTCGGGGAATTATGTACTGCAATACGCCAAACGCATGCACCGAAGCTGTTGCTACAGCTACCCTATCTCTCATCATCGACTCATTCCGCTTTCTGTCCTTCGCGCAATGGTGCGCGAGGTACAATTGGATGAAGAGTCGAGAGCTGGGCCCCATAGCTGTCGATCCTACCAACAAGACTCTGGGTATCGTAGGACTTGGAGACATTGGTCTGGCCGTGGCTCAGAAATGTGAAGCTGCGTTTGGTATGAAGATTCATTATCAAGGCCCAAGACCTAAGCCCGCAGTTGAGAAGTTGTTGAGTCATGGGGCCGTATACCATTCAACCGTTGAGGACATGATTCCCGAGATCGATTGTATCGTCCTTGCTGCACCTTACACCAAGGAAACTCATCATTTGCTGTCGCACAAGCAGTTTTCCCTCGCAAAGAAGGAAGGTCTACGGGTCGTGAATATTGCGAGAGGTGCAATGATTGATGAGGACGCCTTGATAGAGGCTCTAGAGTCTGGGCGCGTCCCCGGGGCTGGACTTGATGTTCACGCAAGCGAGCCTGAGGTCAATCCCAAACTCAAGAATAATTGGAAAGTTGCTCTGCTGCCACATATCGGCGTCTGCTCGAAGAGTAGCTGGAGCGAATTTGAGAGAATAAATTTGGACAATATCAAGGAATTTTTTGCAACAGGACAGCCATTGAGACCACCTGTCAATCGTATTAGCGAATAAACTAAATACATATACCACAAAGATCCCATGTCTTTGGCGGCATGAAAAATCACTATAACGTGACCTGTTTTTGATATGTCTCTAAAGGCATCCTGTCGGCGACTGCCGGTGAAGGCGGAGATATTCTTGTCATCCAGTTTGATTTCGCCCATATCTTGGCGCCGGACATTGCCTCTCCTTGTTCATGCAAGGGTGGGGCGGAGGAATCGCCGATGACGGACCAGGTATCAGAACGGCTATAAGCAGAGTTACATTCAGGTAAGAATAAAATCGCATCGCTAGTTCCATCATACTAGCTTATTCAAATCGTCTCTAGATTGTCATTCGCCATTTTTGTCAGATCAACATTCATCGACATCAACTATGCGTAGGTCAAGCGCCGCTAGATACTAGTTCAGTGCAACACGCTAATTCATCCCCTCTCTGCTCCGAATATTAGCTTTCTTTCTCGTTATCGGAGCTGGAGTCGTCGGCCTCACGACAGCCCTGGAGCTTCGGCATCGGTACCCCTCAGCTAAAATCGTAATAGCAGCAAAATATCTCCCTGGCGACAGCGCACCAGACTACGCATCTGCATGGGGAGGCGCGAACTGGTTCCCTGCTGCTACAGACAACGGCCCCCAACAAGATTATGAAGCAATCACGTACCGCAAGTTTAAGAACCTTTGCTCAAAAAGACCGGAATGCGGCATAAAGCCCATGCAGATCAAATGGCACTATGAAGTTCCCATCGAGGAAGCCGGAATATTGACTCCAGCAACTGGGAAGCTGTGGTTCGAGGATCTGGTAGGTGGGTTAATAGAGATTGGGAAAGATGAGCTACCGAAGGGAACGGAATTTGGATTCGAGATGGCGAGTTTTGTAATTGATGTGCAGAGATATCTACCATGGTAAGTAATGATTTTAACTGTTTTCACTCCTGGTTCACCAACGCCAGTCTCTAAAACACTGGAAATAATCTTCTTTCAGGTTGCAGACCGAAGCTACCCGCCTCAATATCGAAATACATCGACGTATCTTCGGCTCCATCGACAATGCGTTCAGGCGTTACCCTCAAGCCACAGCCGTCTTCAACTGCACTGGCCTAGGGGCAATGACTTTAGGAGGCGTAGAAGACAATACTATGTATCCTGCTCGGGTAAGTCCTGCTTCATATCATGCCCTAACTACAGAGTCTCACTGCGATGTGAATATAGGGTCAAATCCTTTTAGTAGAAAGCCCGGAGAAGCCGATAAAAAACATGTATTTCCGCGCTCCACATCGTGCTGGCGAAGCCACACATATCTTCCCTAGGGGAGAGAACGGCGGAGTGATCCTGGGTGGATGTCGCCAGAAGAACAACTGGAGTGGTGAAGTGGATCTTGCGTTTGCTGAGGTCATCAAGAGGCGATGCTGCTCACTTGCACCAGAACTGGGGAAGCCAGAGGACTTGAGAATTATCAAGCACGGAGTTGGACTTCGTCGTACGTGAAATATACTGGGTATATAATCAACGGCACTAACTTTAGACAGCCGCAAGAGAGGGTGGGCCACGGGTAGAATTAGAGATGCGGGATGGCAAGGTGGTCGTTCACAATTATGGGGCAGGCGGAGTGGGCTTCCAAGCATCTTGGTGTGTTCAACTCATACATTTAAACTGTACTAAAGTACTCACACATTTTTTGTAGGGGTTTGGCGCGATATGCCGTTGATCTACTTCCTGGAAGAGCACGAATGTAGGGGATGGGGTCCTTCCTATAACGACAATACACCCTATAATAATACAAAGGAAAGCAGATGGTAAAGTTCCATGCTTGAGGTTATCAGTATGATTCGCTGGCACAGAAGCAGAAAGTTGAGTGACCAGACTCTCTCGTGATCGATGTCGGAAAAGTGAAGCCCTCCATGGACGAAAAACGACTACCCTGTCTCGATGCCGCTTATCAGTACGCATCCGTTCATGACTTGCATCTGTAGCCGCCTACCTAAGGTGGGTTCGATCGGCACGCCCCGGGTTCAAAGAGGGGACGTTTGATAAGATCAAATGATGAGGTGCCCCGCCATCACATCCGTGCCGGTATCGCAACTCGGCCGAGCGATCGGCTTTGCCCGACCATGTTAAGTATCATCAATACATGGCATGCGGCCAATACTATGGAATAAATCTTAGAAAAAACTACAATTTACCACAAAATCATACTGAAATATGAATTCGATTACAGGATCGGACCAGCCGAGGCTGTTGGTTGTTGCTGCAGCGCAGATGGGCCCAGTCAAAAGCCTCTCCACACCTAGAACAGAAACTCTACACCGAATGCTCACACTGCTCGAAAAAGCCGCCGAGAACAACGTCAAGCTTTTGGTATACCCCGAGCTAGCTTTTACCACGTTCTTCGCTTCCTATATCATTAGAGATCCTGAGGAGCTTGCCAAATTCTTCGAGCGAGCCTCCCCCTCAGATCCCTACGCCTTCGTCAACTCGCCAAATATCAAGCCTCTCATCGACCGCGCAAATGAGCTAGTAATTGACCTCTACTTTGGCTTCGGCGAGCGCTGGGTCGACGACGCCAAAACGACAGATTTCAATACGGCGGTATACTACTCGGCATCGCAGCGCAAGTGTTTAGCAAAGTACCGAAAGGTGCACCTTCCAGGACGAAAAGAGCCACTCACGACTCCAGGATTCGCTCAGCAGCTCGAGAAGCGGTATTTCACAGTCGGTGATCTGGGTTTTCAGGCTTTCCGGGCGCCGGGTTTGGTGGAAGGTGCGTTGAAGGCCAAAGACGTTGATGCAGCCGCTGTATCAAAGGAAAACCAAGGGAAAGGCGATCCCATTATCGGAATGCTTTTGTGCAATGATCGTCGATGGGCCGAAGCATGGAGATGCTACGGTTTACAGGGTGTTGAGCTGCTGCTAGTAAGTCTTGCCTCCATTTCTTCTTTTGTTTTACCTTTGGCGTAGGCGACTGCTTAAACTATTACTATCTACAGGAGGGCTACAACACAACAGCATTCGCCCCACAATACGAAGGCACTCCCGAATGGCAAGAACAAGAAGCTCTTCACCACCACCGTCTCTCCTGCCAGGCAGGCAGCTATCAAAACGCCTGCTTCAGTATTCATTCTGCCAAAGCTGGTATAGAAGATCACGGCTCACTCATTGGCGGGTCAAGTATCGTCGATCCCAACGGCCATATTATTGCCGAGGCGAAGACGAAGGAAGATGAGCTCGTGCACGCGACTATTGATCTAGCAAGATGTAGGAAGGGGAAGGGCCGTGTTTTCGCGTTCGACGACCATCGGAGAACAGAGCATTATACAAGGTTGTTGGAGCAGACAGGAGTGGTAGAGCCGGATTTATTATAGTTAAGCATCTATATAAAATTGGTATCATACAATAGAGCGTATCGAACAAAGGTTCTATAGGTCTTAAGAAAACAGGCGACACATCGTTTTGTTTGATTTGGACGGTGAAGTGCACACATGACGGGGAAATCTCTCGCCTTTACTCAAATAAGCACTGCACACACCAATCATTAACATACCGGTGTTTCATGGCGGGAACTTTATGCTCATTGACATGTCGCTCGTGACCCCTAGCTTTCATGACAGGCACTTATTGTTAGTCAGTCGGAAGATTAGAGAGATCTTGGAAGAACGAGGTGAATGGAAGTTTGCAGTACAAAGCACACAGGCGTACCTCGTATTAGGTGAAACCAGGGCAGACGTGTGACGCATGAGGTCTTCTTCTAAACCTTATCGGCCATCAGACCAGCTATTAACATAGCAGTTAACTATATTTTATTTCTCCAACTTACTAAGATTGCTCTTGTAGGCACTAAAATAACAGCTGCCTCTCAGAGAAACTTGGACAAAACCTAGAAATTATGTTTCATCACTGTTTAATCGCGTCATGTGTTGATGCCCTCCTACACTTTGTGACACTCAAAGTTAGGCGGCGCAGTCGTTACCGATACTACTGGCACAGAGCTCTGCATATATTGGTGCTTATGTCAGAATTTGATAGCTGGCCTATGTACTAACGCTAGTACAGAGATGACGCTAAGTACCCTTAGGTTTGCCGCCTCAGGTCTGTTGTAGAGATTATTAATCTGCTGTTGGTAGCTTAACACCAAATTACGGCAGCTAGACTAAGACGAGACTGTCCGGCCTCGTTCTTTATAATCATGGCCTATCAACGCACGATCCGAATCTCCCGATGCAGCCAGCCTGCATGCCACCTGGACCTACTGCTTGACGCCTTGGTGCTTGAGGCATGCATATTAATCAGCACCGGCCTCTTCGGATCTGTGTTCACTCAACGATCGCGCGATTGCGATTCTGTGCTGATTAAATCGTCATGCATGAGGGAAACAGGGACCAGGTGGTATTGGTACAGCGAATCGGATCACGATTCTTCTCAAAACCAAAGGTAGGCGAGCTAGGCGAGCTAGGCAACACGATCGTGAACATCCGAGATTTACGCCTTGCAGAAAATCGATTGATTACAAAAGGTCGGACGTACATCTGTAGAAAAGATTTTTAAACCCGGATCACTACATAAGCTTGATGTTTCTCGAAATTGAATTCCTACCCCACTGGCCCTTTCTTTTGCTTCATCCTGTCCGCCTTGTGGCGTAGAGCTGAGAAATAACAATCACAATCCAGACGCAGTCATAGATTCTTTCAACGATCGCGGCTTCCCCATAGTTAACCTTTCGAACGACGGTTGGTCTACCGAGGACGAGGCTACTGCCACCTGCTTCTGTGGATCTGTGCAGTTAGTTTTAGTAAGTCTTTTTGCATTAGATACTCTGAAAACTCTGATAATTATGATTTCTTCTTGTCATGTCTCTCATTGTTACGCCAAGTTCCCTAAGCTGATGTCGTTGAAAGCCTCTCCAGAAACCTGGCCTCCTAAGCCGCCATGTCTGCCATTGTGTCGACTGTCGCAAGATCGGATCCGCCTTCTACCAATCCAACATCACCGTGGCAGATTCGCATCTCAAACACATCCGTGGTGAGAACAACCTCACCGCCTTCAGCGAGACGGAAACAATCCGTGCCAACGCGCGAATGACGAACTACTTTTGCAAAACATGTGGAACTCTTATGTATCGCCGTGGCGCTCGGTTCCCTGGAATGACTATCTTACGTACTGGCACTGTCGATGACCTCTCCTTGGCGGAAACGAAGTTACGGCCACAGGTGGAGCAGTTCATTGAGAGGAGAGTTGCCTGGTCTGTGCCGATCGAAGGGGCTGCTCAAGCGATAGGGATGCACCAGCCTTCTGATATAGAGGGAATTCCATAGAACTTTCTAAATGTAACTAAAATGTATTTCCTTTTACTTAATCATAATCATATCGTTCATTGGAAACATTATAGATAGTATATCATAGAAGATATATTAGTATATAGTGATTATCAACCGAAAAAGAGAGATAGCATGAATATATAGAAAGAATAAAGAAGGAAGTATATGCTAGGGCATAGATAATACTACTAATCATAATGATATGTAGCCATATGTTCTGCTCTAAACTAATGAGAGACTTAGCCGTTCTAGCTACCTACGCGAAATCTTCAGCGACCATTACGGCTGCGATGTAGGTGCTCTTGAAGTCTTCAAGGTCAACAATGATAGGTGTGTCAACTAGCCCTATCGCTATCTCAACTAACTTATGGACTACAAAAGCAGTCTGCTGCATGGTGCGAAATCTTATCTTTGAAAACATCTACGAGTATAGGCAGATCGAAAACCCACGAGGTCCTCTGAAGTATGTTTTGAGGTTCTTGAGGCGCTAGTGTGTTAGTGTGCACTCGTCGGGACATGAGCCGCTGAATTTCAAAGTTGTCACACTTTCAAGGTACTGTCATATTTCCTCCAAGTCGCCTCTCTGGGAAGATTTTCGAAGTCTTTTTCTTGAAAGTTGATTGATGAAGTTAAAATTCATTGGCGGAGCAATTAGTACTGCAGCGGTGGTTACGACAAGTGACAAACAGCATAGAACTGACATGTGAGGAGCTACTCTCTTTCGTTACACCTTGGCGATCTAGTTGCAGCAGATGTACTACGTCCTCTCAGCTGCACAGGGGTTTCTCCCTCGAATAGTTGACAGAATTTAACATACTGCTTTGCCTCCGGCTGATTCAGGGCGAACTGGGTTGCAGCGACGGTGTGAGCGCGCGCGACTTAGCGTCTCCGCAACACACACGCGAACTTGAGCACGTAACACGACCTCGCATTGCATATTGCATGAGGGAAACAGACCGGGTATGTTTCCCCTGACTGGTGAGCTTCCGCCGATATGATGTATGGTATATACTTAGAGATGATCTCTTCGATGTCACCTGACATTCGCGGCGCCAATCCACTTCGCCATCGTCCGGATGCTGTGGCCACGCGCAATACCCCCTCAGGGCCAATGCTTAAGGCGACCTGGTGAAGCAACGACGCCATGATTAATTTTTCTGCTCGTTCGAATGATTGAATAGAGAACAGGCCTTCCAGCCAATGCTACTGTGGAATCGCGGGTTGCGCGCCCAAGAATTGGTCACAAGGCAAACGCGCAAGAATAATGCAAGCTGGGAAATCTGGCTTGGGTTTTGTAAACCTGTTCGCCGAAGCCATTAGGCCATGGACGGTGCAGCTACTATGTTCTGTTACCGGCCGGTTGATATTTATGTCACTATGTATCCCCAACAAACCGACACAGCTGAATTCTAGCTTTGCATATGCAGCTCCACAGCTATGATTGAGATATGCAGTGTTTACTGTTTGTACTGTGATGCAATTACTAGGTTTGATAAGCTGGCTGCTTTGCATCATTGAATTGTTGCTTGTTGAGCCGTGCTGCTCAACAATGGCGTGCATACTTGCTGTATAGAAGCGGCATAACTCTAGCCCGACTGTGCCATGATTCAGTCTCATAACAGCTACCAGCTGTTGCTGTTCTAGCACCTGATTTTATCATTTTTGTACAGTTTATAACACTTTTACAATCTACGCTATCGTCATACGACATTTTTTCTCTAATACAGGCACCCATAGCGAAATCTCGCTGTATCTTTCAGAGTTTGCTGTTTCTAGTCGAAGTCCTTTTCCTGACCGAGCCGAAAAGTGGGTTTTTCGCCAGGTTGCGTGGGGAAAGTGAGGGGTATGTCCAGCGCGGAACTTGCACACGGTTCTGCCTCTCGAACAAAGATGCACCGGAAAAGGGGTAAAATGCGCGCTAAATGGGCTCGGAAGCTGCGTTCCGGCCCTGGGATAGATACCCCTAACACCCAAGCTGCGCTTCTTCATGATGGAATGAGCCGAGGGGCGCATCTAATGCGATCAAGCATAGTGGAGAATACGGATAACTATGGGCTACTCATACCACAGCACCGGTGGAAATGATCTATAGCCAAATACCTTATGGAACACTGTCGGTAAAAGAAGTTTCGGGGTATGTTAGGATGCACTTTTGTACGCCCTTCTGAATGATCATGCGATACCACGTCCTTTCTATTATCATTCCACCGGTATCTGCCTTTGCAGTTATCAGATCCTCTTCTTCTCAAAGAGAGTGCTCCTCTACCTCCATCGACCCACCAGAAGTCTATGGAGCCTCGATTATCTCTATTAAAGATACTTAGGCAACTTTGAGATCCACATCTACTACGGTTTGTAATGTCACAATCGATTATGCCCATCTCGGACAAAATGATCACATCGTAGTATGGCTTGGATTGCCTGATAAGTGGAATGGTCGATTCCAGGGCGTAGGGGGTGGCGGCTATGCTACGGGTGAACCGTCACGTATGGAACCCGCTATCTCTAAGGGGTATGCGACAGTGGCTACGGATGGTGGACATGTAATCTCTGCTACCCCTGCAACTTGGGGTCTCGTCAGTCCAGGCAATGTCAACCTCTAGAATCTCCAGAATTTCGCTTCCGTTGCACTTCACAATATGACGGCCATGGGCAAGAAGATCACCGAATATTATTATGATAAATATGTTGCCAAGTCGTACTGGTATGGCTGCTCGACTGGTGGAAGACAGGGCCTTATGATGGCGCAGCGATATCCAGACGCCTATGACGGTATCCTGGCTGAAGCTCCAGCAATCAACTGGGCACAGTTCGTTCCTGCAGAGTTCTGGCCTCAGCTCGCTACGAAACTACTTGGTTATATTCCAACACAATGCGAGCTCACTGCTATTGCCGAGGCGGCTGTCGAAGCTTGCGATGAGCTAGATGGAATGAAAGATGGTATTGTGTCTCTGTGGGGACAGTGCGAATTCAACGCTATATCAGCAGTTGGTAAACCATACAATTGTACTGGCAGCGTCTCTGGTACAGTTAGTAACAATGCTGCCACACTCGTACAAAAGATCTGGGAAGGTCCACACGACGCTGATGGCAAATTCCAATGGTACGGATTATCTCCGGGGACACATCTAGGCAGACCATCAAATACCACTGTTACCTCCTCTGGTACCCTTAGTGCCGGCCCACCCTTTGGTACCGCCTCTGCGTGGATTTCGGTCTTCGTCAAAGGCAATAAGACATTCAATCCATACTCTCTTACGCAGGAAACTTAGGATGCAGCTTGGCAGAACTCGGGCAATCGTTATGATTCGATCATTGGTACCAAAGACGCCGACTTTCCACTTTTCAAGCGGAACGGTGGCAAGATATAACATGGCATGGAGTCGCTGACCCACTTACATTTATCAACGGTTCCGTCAATTATTATGAGCGTGTTAGTGCCATAGATGCTAATGTCACTGATTTCTACCGCTTCTTTTCCACGCCAGGTGTAGGACACTGTAGTGGTGGTAATGGCGCCGCTCCTTCACGGGCACTCGATCAGTTAGTCGATTGGGTAGAGAGCGGTAATGCGCCTGCAACATTGCAAGCGAACTCGACTGTTCAAGGGAAAATGTGGGATAGGGATTTGTGTCTATTCCCATCCATGTCAATCTATAAAGGCTGTGACCCATCAGATGCTTCTTCCTACACGTGTGAGTAGCTAGGGTACTAGCTTGTATATAGTACATATTCTTCTAGAAGAACACTCTACACTGGGCTAAAACCTAATGTGAGGTAGATTTTGTCTTACTTACTATTTATCCTAAAGTACTAAGTACAAGGAAACAGCCTTGATTTTGTAGACGAAGCTTCTATTGGTGTCAATGATTTTTTTTCTTAGGACACAGACCCTCCCCTCTGAGAGTTTCACAATCGTGATATGCGGGCCTGTTATACTTATCTTTCCAGATCTCTCACAGGTTGTTTATGCACGAGCGCATGTATAAAACACCCCATACGGTGAACTCAAGGATTGAACTAAGAATATTAGGATTGTGTAAGACTACTATGAATGGCATTTATAGCCAACTGACTGTCAGTAACCGTGGCTCTGGACAGGCCTCGCGCCTGTACGAAACGTGAGTTTTCGGTACGTGTACATCCTGCCTCCCGACGTTGTTCGCTTCGACTTACTGGTGCGTAGTAGGAACTATGCGATAAATTTCCGACCGAATCACGTTGCAACTTAGGGACGCCTTGGCTTTGCCCCACACGGGAGAGTGTTGTACGTCGTATGTGCGGAGTAGTCTTCACCTCCATCCGCAAATCATGATTTGTGGATTATTTATGCTTAATTATGTATCCGAAAATCGAAGCTATGGTCGGGCTGCAATCTCGGCTGTCCACACGAAATTTGCGGGGTTCGTATTGCAACTATACCTGAAACGCTACCACCTACGGACTGCCTCGAGAGCGTTGCCCCGCCGGGAAAACTATCGCATGTTTGCATTCCACGTCTACCACAAGAACGACCCCAAGTGTCATTAAAATGCTTCATTTAAAAAAATATGCTTTGCATCTCTTGGCAACGGCGATCAGCGTTCAAACCGTCAAGTACCGCAAGAGGAACCCTGCGAGTGGAAGAAACGATGCATTGCTTAGTCTGGAGGACGTGCAAACATAACTATTGCGCTAGTTTCATATCACGACGGAGGAACTTTTTAGAGTAGCAGGTAATCAAATTCCGTCCTATATATAGGACAAGAAGGTGTGAGTATGTTGTATTCGATTCTTTAGAGTCAATCCCTTTTTGGTTTGACTTGCCAATTCGATTTACAACACTATCGCCACTCTACTTTCCGTCGCGTCATGGCAGCTTTAAACCCTAGGACCTTACTTGAGGGCCTTGCTGCCTTGCTTCCCACTGTGCTGTATGTCGGAACACTACTCAATGGGGTTGGGGTAGTGAGAGCCGACAATCCTATCGTCCAAACGATCTACACTACGGACCCAGCACCTCTTGTCTACAATGACCGCGTCTATGTCGTTACTGGCCACGACGAAGACGGATCTACAACATTCAACATGAAGGATTGGCACCTCTATTCGACGGCGGACATGGCAAATTGGCAGGATCATGGGTCGCCAATGAGTTTGAAAACATTCAGCTGGACTAATGCAAATGCATGGGCTGGGCAGATCATCCAACGCAACGGAAAGTTCTACTTCTATGCCCCAATGCGGCGCACCACTGGAAGCATGGCTATTGGCGTAGGCGTTGCCGACAACATCACCGGACCATACCGCGACGCGATCGGCAAGCCGTTGGTTGATAACAACGAGATCGACCCAACTGTCTTCATAGACGACAATGGCCAGGCGTACCTATACTGGGGAAACCCAGGTCTCTCCTATGTAAAACTAAATCAAGACATGATATCCTATAGCGGAAGTGTCAACAAAGTTGAGCTCACGACTGCTGGATTTGGCCCTCGGAGTAAGGGTACAAGGGCCACTGCATATGAGGAAGGACCATGGTTCTACAAGCGTGGCGGACTTTACTACATGATTTACGCAGCCAACTGCTGCTCCGAGGACATTCGTTACTCCACCAGCACCAGTCCCACTGGTCCCTGGACCTATCGCGGACTAGTCATGGCAACAGCGGGTGCGAGCTTCACAAACCATCCTGGCGTTGTCGATTTCAAAGGCAACTCATACTTTTTCTACCACAATGGTGCCCTTCCTGGTGGGAGCGGTTACACACGATCGGTATGCGTAGAACGCTTCGTATACAATGCCGACGGTACCATCCCTACCCTTACAATGACAAAGAGCGGCCCACCCCAAATCGGTACCGTAAATCCGTACGTGCAACAGGAGGCTGAAATGATAGCCTGGGAGTCGGGCGTAGAAACCGAAGTTTGCAGCGAAGGCGGAATTGATGTAACGTCGATTAACAACGGAGATTACATCAAAGTCAAGGGCGTCTCGTTTGGCACCGGAGCCAAGTCTTTCAGTGCAAGAGTCGCGTCGGCGACCAGTGGTGGCAAGATCGAGCTGCGTCTAGGTAGTACGACTGGTACCCTTGTCGGCACATGTACTGTTTCTGGAACGGGCGGTTGGCAGACCTGGGCCACGGTCACCTGCCCTGTTAGCGGCGCTACGGGCACTCAAGATTTGTATCTACACTTCACTGGAAGCGGTAGCGGCAGCCTTTTTAACTTCAATTGGTGGAAATTTGCACAGTAGCCTATTGATAGCAGAATCTATAACTTGTCTTGACATCTGTTTGTTACATAGGGTATCAGATCGATTATCTTAGAGAAGAAAAGTAGGCTACACCCAAACTTGCTAGAATTAGGTACTAGAAGAATTAACCTTGTACTAGTTAAACTAACTATCACAATATTCTGAACTAAAGACCGACTCTTAGGTATCCATGGAGCACCTTTCGGAACATTACAGTCACCGCCACGTGTATAGAAGTATACAGTCTTAACTGCCCCTAAGGAGACTCCTTAATGATTTATATTAAATCTACTTCTTGATATATCGTGTGTCTATCCGCGAAACACACACAGATATTTTCAAGAGACTTGGCAATATTGTCTGTGCAGCGGCACACTCACACTTTTCGATATCTGCCCAAGGCTTGGTACATATTCAGAGCTATCTACTCTAGAACGTTCGCGCCATACCACATCAGCTTACTCTTGTTTGCTACTTTACGACTCTTGGCCCCAGAACACTTTCCTTCGCGCCCCTATGACTACTTCTCTCGAAGCGTGGCTTAACAATCTGATGATTAAGTCGAATAATGAGATTGTCGGTTATAAAAACTAGAGCTTTACTATCTACCGTACAGGGTACGGAGCTTTAGCTGATTAGCAATGGGAGCGACTTCTCCAAAAGATCCACGCTAGTGCGTACGAGATTGTTGTAGAAATGGCTAAAACGACTGGAGAAGACCCTGGCTTCTAATAGATATGGTCGCTTTTTCGTCTCGACCCACGCTCGGACCCTGCTTTGGCCAGTCTCAACGTGGATCAACTTCGCGACCTATACAATAGTGGTGAGGGCGGCTAACTAATGAGCACGAATTATAAGTTGCACCATGCATTCCTCTTCATAGATGCCGAGGCTCTATCGGAAGTAGACTCTGATAATTCTACCATCAAATGTGGATGTCGACTACCGCGCTGAGGACTATATTCCGCGGAATACGGGAATGGGTGAACGACATCACTTCGGATGGATGCCAATGAGGGCTAGAAGCGTGGCAGAGTTATGGTCAGCATTGGACGATTGAGAATTGAGTCATATTGCCCCTTTAACAATTGGTGGAAGTCACCTGGTAATTTGGGATGGGGTTCACTTGTGATGCGAACGAGCACGGAAGTCTTGGTTGCGGAGCACGAAGATGTTCAGATCTGAGTCTATTCTCAATTCAACACTGACTATCTTTGTTTCAAACTTGATAATATTTTCGATCTGGAAAAGTGCTTTGCAACTAGTTCATGTTTGTGGTGTCGATAGTTAAACGGGTTAGTTGCAATCTTAGATCGTCCAGAACCTCAAGCGTTGCAGGAGCTGTGTTATCTGTGCTGGCCCCCCCAGTAGTGCTGCATCCCATCCATGGTAAACAAAACAAAACCTATTGTATGCAATGTGACTTATTACAGATAGTCTTGTACCCATTTGCTCCAGAAATCGCCAACAAAAGCTTGCTCGTAGGAGTTAGCCAAGGCAACTCACTAAAACGAGAATTTCAAAAGGATTGCATACAGAATCCGCCTTGGCTTCCAATTCCAAGTTAAACGGCATTACGGCCCCTTGGAAATACTTTCGAGTAGTGGATGAAAAGCGCAAAAGAAATTGCTCTTGAGGCCGTTCGTGGACTGCGCGATGGCGAAGAATTCAGTAAGGCGGAGCGATTAATAAAGTCAGAGAGAGACCTAAGCATTTAGGCAGAGCGACTAGACGCATGTAGGTAAACTTAATTGCTTATAACAGAACGTGGATTAATACTTCTTATCTTATTATTAAGGAGGCGCTGTGCACTGGCCATCTCACTCATTACGTTGACGGTGGCTGAACGTCCTTGGCCGCTGCAACTTCTACACCTGTTCGTTACAATAACATCTTAAAGATACTCTCTCTAGTTTTGCCTTCGGATAGTCCTAATAAGATGTTATCAACTGCGCGCTCCAATTTCTGGATCATCTTCAGCTCAATTCTGTGACAATCATACTCTATCCTGAGCACCCAGGTATCGGCGCTTATTTCCGTCCATTCAAACATCAACAGGAATTTACTGCCGCTCGCCCAGCATTCCATGGGTGGTGGACGACGAACATCGCATCCAGGAATATTCAAGCATGATTCGACGGCATCTTTGAGATGAAAGGTGACCATTGCTTGGAAGATGGGATGGCTGCAAGGAGACAATGGATCGTTCGCTTCTATCCCCAAAGCTGAGAGGATATTACGGAATGGCAAAGCCGCGGCAATAGCCTGCTGGCTGGTGTCGCGAGTCGCTCTTAGCAAGTCTTTCGTGGTCGTTGTCGGAGATGAAGTCTGTATGCGAATTGGCAGACGGTCGAGGAACAGACCCACGGACTCTTGTTCCAAGTCGCCAACGCGGTTTTGGAAGGGACACCCGAGAATGACGTCGTTGGTGTCGGTTAGCCATTGGAGTGCTTGTGCGGCGACTGTAATGGCGAGATGGTGGTGAGTGATACCGTAGACTGGAAGCAGCTTCGTGAGTTTTTTTACGGGGGAGCCATGGAAGGTTTGGAACCGAGAAGTCCCTTCGAAGACATGTTTGGGTGAAGGGGCCGGAAGTTTGAGTAATGTGTCCAAACGTGGAGGCGTATTGCTCAGGTACTTTGACCAAAATGTCATATCACTGGTTTGAACGGGACGTGACCAGCCTGGGGCATTAAGATAGCGCATGCGCGGGGTTGGTAAGAGATTTGTCGCATACACAGAAGATGTCTCGCGCAATACGCTCTGAATACTATTTAGGTCAGTAATGGCGTGACTTGCGACTATCAGTAATGTATCGCTCTCACGATGAAACAAGACACGGATCAATTTGTCGTGCGCTAGGTCGAAAGGAATATTGATCTCGCTAGAGATATCAAGTACTCTGACTTCGAGAACGTGTGGGGGAACAGATCTCAAAGTACGTATCGGCCCACAATCCGATGGGGTGAAGTTGGAGCGCAATATGTCGCGTGATCTCAGAACATTGTTCAGAGCGGTGATAAACTTGCATCGATCAAACGAGCCGGAAAGCTGCAGTAATACCGGTATGCTGAATGTTGTTGCAGATGTAGCGGCGTGATGTGACCTCCACATTTGCACCTCTAGCGGCGAAAGTTCGTTCTTGCCTAGTGGCTGGACTTCATGCAACTTACTGCCGGTTCTGCTCCGGATGATGCTTGCCTGGCCCCGTATCGTGGGACTTCGAATCACATCACTGGTCGATATTGCGACGCCGAATATCTTGGAAAGTCTTACGGCAAGCAGCATCTGGAGTACAGAATGACCACCAAGACTTAAGAAATCTTCACAAGAAGAGGGCTCTTCGTTTCTGTCGATGTTCAAGACTGCCTTCCACTCTTGTGCGATACGTCGTTGTATATTGTCTTCCAGTACACTCCCCTTGTCATTGGTATTGGGGACCCTTCGCTTTCTCGCATCCACAGCCATGGCCTCAAGAGCCTTGGAGTTGACCTTACCATTTGCCGTCATAGGCATGTCGTCAATTGGAATGATGGTGTGCGGGACCCAGGTAGGCTGCAGATTCTCCTTCAATCGCTGTGAAAGGCTTTCAATGTTGACTGCTGCAGGCTTTACAAAAGCCACCAAGGTATCATTTGCAACTAGTACCGTCGCTAACATGATGCTTGGGTCCAATTGATATATCTTTTGTTCGATAGCGGCCAACTCGATGCGGTAGCCACGCAGCTTGATTTGACGGTCGACTCGACCAATATACGTAATGCAACCGTTCGCTGTATATGTAACATAGTCGCCAGTGCGGTACATGCGCTCGCCCTTGTGCCAGGGATCTTGTAGAATGCATCGTTCGGACTTTTGCGGTGCATTGATGTAGCCCGGCATGACCTGTATACCCGCAAGAAAAATTTCGCCCACAACGCCGGGTTCGACAATTTGGTCAAGGTTGTCATCCAGCAGATACATGCGCGCGGTGCGAATAGGACGCCCTATGGTTACAGCAGATCCTGGTGTCAAGCGCGTGAAAGATGTGCAGATTGAACACTAGCAGGCGTCAGCATTTAGTCAGTATGGTGAACCGGATACCAATATACATACTTCAGCGGGTCCGTAACGTGCTGCATACCTAAGCGAGTTGGCCAGGCAAGCGAGTTGGCCACCCCACCAAGTTTGCGCACACGGTTTAACTCTATACACAACCACTCTACGCAATATATTCCAAATGCCTTCAAATGAAACAGATATTCAGCTTGCTATCTCTTCTCTTCATACTCATCAAATCCAGAGCAACCG
>NW_006912361.1:0-23479 GCF_000523435.1 Bipolaris zeicola 26-R-13 | reverse complement strand
CCCCCCCCTCCGTCTGCACTTTCCCCCCCGACTCAATCATTTTCTTTTACAAGCCACTGTGAGTGTTACCGTGATGTCCCAATCCCAATGCATTCTTCGTCTTATCCACGATGCTGCCGCCCGTGGAGCCGTGCACGTTGTTGTCCTTGGAGCGGCCCAGCTTGTCCATGGTCGACTGCGTGTGCGTCTTGGATGAGTCGGGTTGCGCTTCGCGGGCTACTTTGTCGGCTGTGCCCGTCAGGGACTCTTTGATCTTTGTGCCTGTGGATTTGGTGGATTGGGGTTGCTGTTGGCATGGGTTAGTTGTGTGGGGTTTGGGTGGAAGGGGAGGGGGGGCGTACCAGGGACTCGCCGAGCTTGGTGTGGGTGTCTTTGCGGAAGGCGTCGGTCATGGTGAAGGATTTGGTTGGGTGGTTTGGTGGGTTGGAGTTTGGATGTTAGGTTGGCGAAGATGATGTTTGGAGTTGTAGTTGTGATGGAGAGTTTACAATGGAGCAAAAAGGGGTGTTTATATGCACTTTGTACGCCTTCTACACTTGATCATTTACGTCATGTTTCGTGGTTGCCATCTACAGTCTACAGCAAGAAGATTGGGTATGAGATGAGAAGGTGCTTGAGTGGTGACGGTGTGGCTACAGGAGCGATATGTCGCCAACGTCATTTTCAGCTCGTGACTTGGGCAATATGAAGCAAGATTCGAGATGGCTTCTTGACAGAGTGTGTTTAGTTGCTTGGGTTGCATGGCCAGACGGGCTGAGAAGCAGGGATGGGGGGTGAAGACGGGTGGCGAGAAGCGAAAGCAAGTTATGGGGACACATGGGGGACGGGTTGGCTGCAGGCTGCTCAGATCTCAGGGTCGTGCGGATATCTCAATATGCTTGAATGTTGTGTATATACAAGTTGAGTGTCTCCCGGCAAGTGATACGAACATAGTATACTACAAATGGCGATGACTATTGCGTTACGATAGGCTTCGGCGTGTAGGATTACTGGTCCCTGCGTCGAATACTCTGATGACGTCACCCGTCACGTTCCCGCGTGCAAGGTGCGCAGTCAAGCCTCTGCCAATTTTTAAACTCACAGCACCCATTGCTTGCTTACTTGTTTGCAGCATCTGCCATGTGGGCAAAGCGATTCCAGATGAGATGGGCGCTGCAGGGTCGCCGGGTAACCACTCTTGACGCCCCCCGGCAGCCGGCAGCCGGCAGTCGGACGCGTCTGGGGGACTTTTTGTTAGAATGAAGCACCACGTGTGGAGTGGATTAGGCGGTGGGCGCAAAAGCAAAGGGCAATGTACACCACTATACGCTTAGTTATCGCATAGCGCCACACACTGGACTGCGGACGGACTTCAACAAATGGATTCCAAGCAATGGCGGTATGCGCTGTTGAGGAGCGCGTCGCGCGCAGCACTCTGTATACTGCGGCGCGCCTAAGGGGGATTGTAGTCTAGGGGCCGGGCTTGCGAAAGAGCGGTCGCTGGCTTGCTGAGTGGGCCGAGGCGGATGCCGTACGCAAGCCGCCACGTCGCTGGGAGAAATGCAGAGGCTGGGTATGGACATGAAGCAGGAGGGTCTAATGCAGGAACACGCCGGCGGCTGGCCCGTATGCAGAAAACCAGTGTCCCCATCTACGATAGCGCGCGGGTTGATTGGTTGTGGGCCGGGTCCGGGGCATGACGTTGGCGTTCCAGGCGGTTGCTACAGTTTCCGCCGTGTTGATGCAGCCTCCAACCACCTCCCAGCCACACACCCAACCTCACCATTTCCCCAGCAGCAAAACTACCTTTTGCTGCAGTCATCCAGAGAAGTCACACTCCACGCTACCCACCTCCTACACTCACTCACTCACACACCCTTTTTTCTGTCTACACAGGAGACATCTGACCATTGCTGTCACAGTGCATATCCAGACCGACACTGCAAGAGCGGCTAGGCCAAGAGTACCGCCGACCGACATTGATCTTTTATACTCTTGACACAACTCCACCACCGCTTGCACTCGAGCACCCGCTTATGAGAGCGCAACACTCTTCAGCAGCCGTCTGAGTGCATCCCGCCGCTCGCATCACCCGGCCCTCTGGGGGCGCAGGGAGACCAACCACCATCACAAGGCCCACTAGAGGCAATTGAAGAACACACATCTTCACAATGGCAAACCTGAGGTTCGCCGTTAGCATGCAACGTACGTTTCCCTCTAGTCGCTCCAAAGAGAATTGGAAAAAAAGGGGGTCAAAACTAACAAACACCAGGGTTAATACCGTTTCTTGGCTTTCACCATGTTCTCATGATTCTCATCGCCATTGCGATAATATTGCTCTGTACGTCAAAACCCAAACATTCCATGCGGCCAAAACTAACAATCCGCAGCATTGCTACTGGCAGGATGCTCATCCACATCTCCTCTCATTCCCGGCATCTTCCTCATCTCCATGTGGTACGAACAGTTCACTCCCACCTACGCACCTGAGCAGGTCGACCCTGGTGTCACGGCCGCCATTGCAAACATTGTCGGCAACGCCCAGCTCGGTGTTCGTGTCGGCTACTTTGGCATTTGCATCAACCGTGATGGCGGTGGTTTCATTTGCTCAAACAACGCCACTGCCCTTGTCGACAACGTGTCCGTCGACCAGGACCCCCTCAACCTTGTATGGGTAGCCGCTACCTTCAAGGATGCCGTCGTTTTCCCCTACCTGCTCATCGTCGCCATCATTCTCGCCTTCTTTACCTTCATCCTCCTCGCCACTTTCCCCGGATGGCATGAGGAGAGAGACGAGCGAACTGGATCCGACGTCGACGTCAAGCCATTCCCCTCCAGGCCCGTCTCCCAGGTCGCGCTCGCTCTCATCTTCATCTCGTCCATCTTCGTCCTCGTCTCCGTCTTATGGCAACATACCGCCTCGGTCGCAGCTGCAACAATCGTGCAAGATCTCGGCAACGGTAGCGTCAAGTCTGGTGTCGGCACATCTGCCATGGTTCTTGGTTGGTTCGGCTTTGTGCTGCTCATTATAGTAACCATTGGGTTGCTTGTCATGATTCTCAGCATCATTGTCCTCGACCGCCTCACCGACAATGACTAAGAGCATTGACGCGACTGCGAATGTATTCGCAACATAATTTCCGAAAGACGAGCATTTTGTTGGTGCGATTATGTAATTCGATGCCGACCCGAGTCGGCCTTTCATTCTTCTGCTCAGTTATTACATACCCTTTTTTTTTCCTGCGATGCGAAAGCAGTTCGCTGCGTAGAACGATATTTTGTGGCATACCCGGCGTTGAGATTGGAGTGGTTTTTTGTTTTTTGCATCAGATCGATTTGATCCACGAAGGCGAGTTGAGGCTCAGCGAGAAATGTTAAATGAATAGGGGGAATGATTGAAATCAAAATGGACGCTGGGATGGACTGTATTTATGTAGTAAATGAGAGAATGAGAACCGCACATGTCAAATCAAGAAACTTGAACCATTTCATGGGTGATATATCCGTAACGGGATAACGATACGGAGCTGCATATCCGATCTCAATAAGCTCTCGGGTGTTTGAAACCATATGTTGGCGCAATTCGGCTGCGACGTGAGAATCGCCTTTGTGATGCGCATCCGGGATGTTTTCGCATGGTGTGAGGGGCAAAACGCGGGGAAAGGGCAGGGTTCTGTAGCCTTGCCCAGTGTGACTTTTACGACCCCAAAACGGAACATTTCTCATCATTAAGTCAATGTCCGATTGACAAAGCATCACCGACGACACTCTTTTCCAGCTTTTCTCGCCGCAGAGTATGTCCGATTCGCTCCGACGACCGGCTGCACAGGTGCTTTTATGTTGACACTATACCTAAACGAGACTAGTGCATCCTATTGGTGTCCAAAAATTTGGTGGGGGTTAGATGAATGGGACTACAGGTACTCCGACTGTCGAAAAGCTTAAAATCTCGCGCCGCGTCTACTCATCTCTTTTTCTCCCCCTCTTTTCTCCAACCTCTCACCTTCATTCCCTCACATTCTACCGCACATCATGTCCAACTACGCGCTTCCAAAGTCCCACCAGGACGTATGTCGCCTCTCGCTTCAAAGACAATGTACTCGATGCTAACTCGCCACAGCTCATGGAGAAGTCCCTGGTGGACACTGACCAGGAGGTCGCTCAGATCATGGCAAGTCCAGTAGTAATTCATCTTTCAATCAGTCTGCTAACTATTATTGCAGGAGAAGGAAATTCAGCGTCAACGCGAGTCCATTCTTCTGATCGCCTCGGAGAACGTTACTTCCCGCGCCGTCTTTGATGCGCTCGGCTCACCCATGTCCAACAAATACTCCGAGGGCTACCCCGGTGCCCGCTACTACGGCGGTAACGAGCACATTGACTCGATCGAGCTGCTCTGCCAAAAGCGTGCTCTTGAGACCTTCCGCTTGGACCCCGAGAAGTGGGGTGTCAATGTTCAATGCTTGAGCGGTAGCCCAGCAAACCTTCAGGCTTACCAGGCCATTATGAGGCCGCACGACAGGCTCATGGGTCTTGACCTGCCCCACGGTGGACATTTGAGCCACGGCTACCAAACACCCCAGAGGAAGTGCGTATTCACAACCAGGTTCATACGTATTGAATGAAAGCTAACAACGTGTAGGATCTCAGCCGTTTCCACATACTTTGAGACCTTCCCCTACCGCGTCAGCCTCGAGACCGGCCTTATCGACTACGACCAGCTCGAGCAAAACGCCCTCATGTACCGTCCCAAGGTCCTTGTCGCCGGTACCTCTGCCTACTGCCGTGAGATTGACTACAAGCGCATGCGCGAGATTGCCGACAAGGTCGGTTGCTACCTCCTCATGGACATGGCTCACATCTCTGGCCTCATTGCTGCTGGTGTCAACAAGTCGCCCTTTGAGTACTGCGACATTGTCACCACCACTACTCACAAGTCTCTCCGTGGTCCCCGTGGTGCCATGATCTTCTTCCGCAAGGGTGTACGCAAGACCGACCCCAAGACCGGCAAGGAGACCCTGTACGACCTTGAGGGACCCATCAACTTCTCCGTCTTCCCTGGTCACCAGGGTGGCCCACACAACCACACCATCACTGCGCTGGCTGTTGCCCTCAAGCAGGCCCAATCAGATGACTTCAAGCAGTACCAGCAGCAGGTCATCAAGAACGCCAAGGCTCTCGAGGTTGCTTTCAAGTCAATGGGCTACAAACTCGTCACTGACGGCACTGACAACCACATGGTTCTCCTTGACCTGAAGCCCTTCTCCCTCGATGGTGCACGTGTCGAGGCTGTTCTCGAGCAAGTAAACATTGCTTGCAACAAGAACACCACCCCTGGTGACAAGTCCGCTCTTACCCCCATGGGTATCCGTATCGGCGCCCCTGCCATGACTTCTCGTGGTCTCGGCGAGGAGGACTTCAAGAAGATTGCCAACTACATTGACACTTGCATCAAGCTGTGCAAGAAGATCCAGAGCGAGCTTCCCACGGAGAACAACAAGCTCAAGGACTTCAAGAGCAAGGTTGCTTCTGGCGAGGTCCAAGAGATCAACGACCTTAAGAAGGAGATTGCCACCTGGGCTGTCACCTTCCCTCTGCCCGTCTAAATGCAGAGTGGTATAAAATGGGATTATAGGGCGTAAGACGGCGTTTTTTTTGGGTATGGGCAACGGTGTTTCAACAAAAGAATCCGGACCGGAGTGTTCAACAGCTCGTACGATATTTGTGATTGATGATGTCTTGAGATGGAATGGGGGGAAAGATACCAGTAGTGCCATGTAAAAAAAAGAAAGCCTTTTGGGTGACAAAAGCAGTACTTTTTCGTAGAAGTGGCCTGGCTGGTCCATTGACCAGATTGCTGCTTAACCAGCGGTCATTACAAAAAAAATGAAGAAGAGATTATTTGCTCAATCAGTTTGTTTGTGTGATTCATTCATACGTGCCTATGCATTGTGCTCGCTTATGCGATTCTATCAAGAGAGTATAGTAGAAAAAAAAAGGAGAAATCAAGCAATCATCTAGACGGATTGCCAGGAAATGCTAAATGTAGCAGAGTGATCTCCACCCGCATACACCGTTTGCTGCGTGCTTCCACGCGCAGCCTTGTCAGCGCTCCATTTGGCATTGCCACCCGCAGCCAACAGCCCATCGGCATTCGTGAAACCGGTCGCAGTGCGAACATTGTTACCGCACGCCAGCGCACCCCCAACAATGCCGCAGTTGCCCTTTGAGCTCGAAAGCGTAAACCCATCCTCGCCCACCTTGGTAGCTGAGAAAGTGGCACAAGTGCCAGTCGCGTACCACGTGCCCTTGCTAATAATACAGCCCTGCTTGGCCCCATCAACAAGCACATTCAACTGGCCGCGCCCGCTAAACGGAGTCCCCGGTGCAGCCGTCGGCGCCGGATTGCCACCAGCCACCGTACTAGTCGTGGTGATGATAGGGTTGGAAGGCTGCGACCCGCTACCGTGTTTGGGCAAGTATCTGATTCCGGATTGGGGGCATGTGGATTTTGTGCCATCGGGGTTCGAGGGCACGAATTCGCCTGTTTGCACGCTGCCGCGTACGTCGAAGTGGTACCAGATTTCGTTGAGTGCGCCGGAGCGACAGCCCAGTGTGACTTCGACGTCTGGTCGCTTTGCCTGGATGGCTTTTTGGATTGCGTCGAATGTGTAGGTTTGCGTGGTGCTCGGTAGGATGCCTGCTTCTTTGAGCCACTCGTAGCTTGGTAGGGTTTTAAATAGGTCTACGGTTTTCTGGAAGAAATCGACGACTTCCTCGGTGGGCTTGTGCTCGGTGTAGCATTCGGGCTCGAGGGTTGAGATGCAGGTGCCGTGTTTGGCCCACTCGTGGTACCAGAATGATTCATCTTGGCCTTTGTAGTCTTTCCAGTAGGTCGACATGTAGGCGAGGAGGTCGGTGGCGCCGAAGGAGTTGAGGATTGCGCTGATGTTGGAGTAGGAGCGCGTCGAGTCACAGCTTGCGTCGAAGCTTCCGTCGCAGCGGTCGGGCCTTGGGTGCGTTCGTTAGTACGTTGTGTATATGGATGTGTGGGGGGGGGAAGGGGAAATGTACCATAGTCCGTGAATCGTCCAGCTATCATCTGGTCCGGTAGCAGGCGATGCATCCCAAAATTGTGTCTGGAGCAGCTGTCCACCGGGGGCGTTGAAACAGCATAGGTTCTCCACAGCAGTCGTGTTGTGGCAGCTCAACTGCGCATTGGGGCACGCCTGGGTGAAGTCACCCATGACGCGCTGACCTCCACCGAGGATAATTTGTGCACCACCGACGGCGAGCTTGCCTAGAGTCCTGAGCGAAGGCATGGTTGGCGATTCTGCCGCCAGATTTGCAGACGACGCAGCCGCATTATGTACTGCGTCCCTCGCTGCATCTACCAAAGTGTCGATCATGATTCCCACTTTTATCCTTCTGTTCCCTCTTGTCTGTAAATTGCGACCTTCTACTACTGGCAAGGATAGTCTCCAAGATCCAAGGTACAGATTAAGGCTACCGGCTGTGCAATCAAGCTACAACAAGCTTTCTTGTTTTTGGCTCCCGTCACGACAGGGCGTTGTGCATGCACGACTCGACGATACAGTCGCTGATTCGATAGATGGCAAATAACGACTGTGCCTCAATACGGAAGGTCGGTCGTTTAGTCTACGCAGGATATATGGTATAGCGCGTAGCTCGGGAATAGTACGCGTCGAATGTGTGTGGATCCAACGGAGATGCCGACGGACAGTTCTCTTGCGACCCGACTGGCTCGTTACAAGGAGTATAGCAATCAAAGACTACTACTGTATATGAATGAGGGGGGCGGTTGGGACAGAAAAGAAACCGGTGTTTAGCTAGTATGTTGGAGAGAGGAAGAGAGAGAAAGAGAGATGAAAGGGTTAAGAGGTACGACCAGTCAAGGCGCGGGATTTAGCCATCACGCTGGGCACAAGGTCACGCTGAACTGGACGGGGTCAGTGCTGGGTGTTAGCAAGGCGAGATCTACGTGCATACTTGCTTTGAGGGGGCGGCCGCCAGTCAGAGAGGCGTTTCATGGCGGTCGGCGGTGCAACGACATGTGACGACGCGCGCGTGGACGATAAGGAACATCGATTGGCATGCATGTGGTCAGGGGTGATTGGACCCTGACCTGATAGTGAGGCTTATCCTCCATCTTGCGCTAAGCCTAAAATGGGCAAAGTCAGGTCGGAGATCGGGGTCCTACTTCTCCCCGTGATGGTGGCGCAGCGCTTCTTTCCTCTTGACTTTTATGTTCGGTAGTTATGTACTGTACGTTACAAGTAACAGGAAGGATTCTATAACCTCAATCTCAACAAAGACTGCTGTGGTTTTGCTTTTTAACATTTGAGGTAAGTTTTGCTATCTGCCAAGTACATTAATAGATGAATTCGAGCTTGAGAACATTACGGACTACTCCAAGGATTGCCGGAACATCTTGCACAGTTCTGGGTAATAGCATACTTTGCTTTTTATTGCATGGCTACGGATCTCTAACTACGTAGTAATGGTAACAGGACAGTCAATGAAGATATAGCTTGAAAAGGAATCTCAGCGGCTACAACTCCTGGTTTCTCGGGTTTCTGACGCGCCGTTCGTCAATCGAAATATGTATGTCTGGTTAGTGTGTATTAAAATTCAGGGTAAACATCTTCGAGTATGATCAAAAGGTCTGCGATTCTATGAAGCCGTACATTTGGCACTCACATCCTATTCGCAACACGTCAAAGTCTCTTCCTATTTGTTGATGTCCTTCCCAACGTTCACACACGATACTTCCGTCGGAATCAGTGGTGAGATTTTGAGGACCATAATATTTTATAGCGTAACAGCGGCAGCTTTGTTAAGATGAATCATATTTAGAGGCACAGTCACGTTGGTAATGATATAGAAGTCGCGCTGTTGCCGTAAAAAGGTATTCTCCAACGAGGTATAGAGAGGAAATATTATATGCAGTAGAGTAGACTTGAATGGATGTGGCTATGATATGACGAGAAGCGCTAAAATAATCGTTAGACTCGATTTTGGATAGAGAAGCCCCTGATTCATGGAAGAGATACGAGGTTATTCTTAGCCACACTGACGGACACTGACGGACACCGACGGACACCGGGAAACTAGTGGAATCAAGGCTCATAATTGTTTTGGTCGCTCTTCGCATTGACAATCGCTGGTGACGCAATCACTCGGATACCGTCTATGAATAGTGGTCATCATATGTTGGATGATGAAGTCTCTCTTGCTAAAGAAGAATGCAGTAACTTTTCGATCAAGGCAATGCGAATAGCCTCAGGAAGAAAAATATTCAAGAGGCGGTTACTATAAGAGACGAGAGCACTGTCCAGTACAGTATATTTCTTCGTGTATGATGCATCGTCGAATGAGTAACCTGCGAAAACAAGATCTACATAACAACACAAAGAATGCGTACATTGGGTATAGAGCGAGGATCTTGTAGTACATGGCGAATATGTCTTATCGCCAGTATTATAATGTACGTTCATAGCTCGTAGCTTCCTTTCGGAGAAAACGTTACAACAAACAACTGGAAGACCAGACGCAAATAGAATAGCCTGAGTGTTGCGGCACATCTGCGCGCAAAATATAGTTATCTAGGAAAACCTAATCTCTCAGTAAGACCCTACCTATCCGAACACCGGCACAGGAGGAGGGAAGCGGGAACATTCTTTGTCCCTCAGTCACGATCCCAGAAAGTACTTATGTACTAGTATTGCATAACCCTTTCAACCCCCCTCTCCCGACGACAACATAAATCACGGTTTGTTGTCAGCACTATCGGCATTACCTGTATGAGTTTAGCCCCTTTTGACACGCGTACCATAACTCCGAGACTGGTACTTTTCTGGAGGAACAACGAGTTTAATCTGAGTGTGTAGCTACTATGCATAGAGACATCAGTATCCATAAAGGCCTCTTTATTGGAGTAGTTCTCCTGAATAAATACATCTACCTGGTGGCGCTTTCAAATTCGCTGGTCGAGTCAAGGTTCGCTATACGGCATGTGACATAGTACGACGCTACAGATGGTTAAAGCGCTGAGTTCCTCCTTAAATCTACGTGCGCCTATTCTTCACAGCGCCGAGCGTTTCAGCTTCAACTTGCGTCAAGAAACTAAGTAATATACAGTACTCTAAGTACATACTTATGTACGCCCAGGTGTCGACAGGTGACTGCCGATTGGCAGGTGAAACGAAGGATAGTCGGGCCGGGAACAGTAGTACTCTACAAACTCTCTTGTCGAGTCCATGCACCGTAAGCCGACTGTTTTGAAGTTTCCAACACAAACCTTCCAAGGCACTCTAGTACTTGACATGGCATACTGGCGCTGTGCAGGCTGAACTGTATGTATGTATGTACTACATACACGAGGACATGTATTGGTGACAGAAAAGGCAAGGTACCAGCTACATATACGGACTGGTCACATGAAATAGTGCAAAGCAATGTCTAAAAGAGGTACGTATCAATAGTAAGTAGCATTCGAGTCCCATCATAAGACACTACGGTCAGGTCGCAATGGCCAATATGTCATGAGTGGATTTGACGTAAAAATACACTTTAGTCTTCGGGATAGCGGCCGTGCTACAATAGTGCATGACCGTTACATCCGGAAAGCACACACTCCAAGATTCTGAAGGCTCGGCGGTGGATATCTGACAGGGCACGGGAGATGAACCTGGCGGTGAGCAAGTATGTTGCCCTCTGGTCTGTGTGAAGACACTGAATCATCCAGCTGGCGAGATGTGGTTTATTGGTACAGGAGAAGATAAATATTGGAAGTGGCAACAAAGAATGCGCTGTCCGACTACTTGGGAATCCACGTGTAGGCTAGAAGCAAAGAACACGAGAGACGACAACAAGCGTGACATTACGATCTTCGCCAAGAACAATGCGGCCAAACACTTCCCAGTGGTCAGTGGAGCGTTTCTATTCTTGTCAGCAACTGGCAAAAGAGCGAATAGGGTTATCCCGGCGAATGAAACGACGACCGAAGAGGCAGGCGGATTAACTCTTCACAGCCAAGCGGCATTGAATCGGCCCTTGGTTCTGAACACAGCCACGTCACCGCCTACGATTTTGATTCGACCTTCGTGCGAACATTCGATAGCACCCAGGCGCGGCAATACGGACATGCAGCCTTTTTGCAGCCCTGATCCTTTGCGAACCCTGAAGGGCACCCGCTCCGGCTGTGGCGCGGTTCCTAAAAACAAGTGCCAAAATGTGGGGGCATGGCGAGATGCGCTTCGTGTTCGGCTCGCAAATGATCTCATGCGGGAGCACTGAGGGTAATACGCCGAGCACATGGACCTCATTCCGTCCTCGATAGTGTGTTACCTATGCGCTTCAACAGGGCCAGGATGGGCGGAACTTAGAGAATTGGAGGCTCTTTTGCGTGTATATATAATCCATCTGACATGTCCCCTTCTCTTTCGAAATTCATCATCCAGCTTGACATCCACCTTCGCTACCACTACTACGCCTACTACAATAATAACAACAACAACAACAATATAATATAATAATCACCAACCACCACCAACAACCAACATGAAGTTCACCACCGCCGCCATCGCCACCAGCGTCGCTGCTCTCGCGGCCGCCAGCCCCCTCCAGACCCGTGCCGACGACACCCCCCTCTTCTGGACCTCGCGCCTCTTCGCCATCGCCCCCGGCACCGACTTTGACGGCAAATTCCTCCAAGCCGCGAACAGCAGTCTGCTCATCGGTCTGAAAGACCAAGGCGCCTCCTGCGGCCCCGACCCACGCGACTACGCAACCTTTGTCTTCGGCAACGGCACTCTCTCGCTCTACACAGCCAACCCGCCTCAGCAATTCTACACTGCAGCCGACGGCATGGGCCAGGGCAACATGCGCTACACGACTGGCGCAGAGCCCCTGCCCCGCAACGCCCTCCGCGACGGCTTCTTCGTCGATAACCACGGCACCCTCAAGCTCCAGTTCACCCCCACCGCCCCTATCTACGGCCTCCAGGCTTGCCCCATTTACAATGCCCCCGGCCAGTACAAGGTCTGGATGGATGCCTTTGAGCATCCTGCTGGCCAGAACTGTACTAAGTTTGAGGCCCGTGTTGATAATGATTGGACTCCTGAGAAGTGCCACTACTCCGAGTAAGCGGGTTTGACTCTGGTTTTTCGTGTGTGTGTGGCCTGAACAACAAAAGTTTTCTGGTTGATGGAGAGAAGAATGCGGTTGAGCGGAACTGTCCTTTGTATATATTTGGGGGGGGGGGGTTGTAGGACACCTCTTCTTTTTGCTCTTGCTAAATATGATATGACAAAATGAATAGACATTTATGATACTTCATCGCTTGATTTTTCTGCACTCTTGGTTGCTTCATCTTCGTCTTGTTCTAGTGATATGGGGTGATAAGTACCCTTTTGACAAGGTGTCGAGTTCAGTTTCTTTAGATACCAAAAGCTACTTGAGGAATCCAGTGTTCCTGGAGACGAGCGACGTTGTGCAAGTAGCAATTATATCAGTGGTGCATAATCCTTTATCTTATCATGTCAGGTGGCGTAGGTCAAAGTCACGAGGAAAGCAACCTCGACGCGTGCATGCGAAAACAACACGTCGACAATTCACACAACTTTCTTCACATACAAAGAGAAGGCGCAATGTTTGAGGTGTGTAATGGGTTTTTTCATTGCTTTGAGACGATGAGCGTTACGTCGTAGCGATTATCCTCTCGATATGTACGCGCCATAAGAAAGCGCGGCGCTGGTGAGAGTGAGAAGGAAAACAAAAAGAACAACAGATGTGGTAAAACACAAGACATGAAAGCGCTGGAGACTGAGACAAACTGCGCCCGAAACGCCCCGCCAACATACTCGACATAAGAAGAGCGAGAGAAGGAACATCCAGCCCATTTCCCATCCATATCCACCCGGTACTAACGCTGTTTGACCGCCCATAGAACCCAGAGACTGATTGTAAGACAAAAGGGAATCCGTGAAGAAGGTGTAGTCTAGCATATGCTTCTATGCCAGACGACTGAAGCAATTCAAAAGGAAAACAACATCAACAAAGACAAGAATTCAACCTCATGCCTTGGCAGCCTTTGGTGTGGCCTTCTTGGGTGTGGTCTTCTTCTTAGGGGTGGTGGCCTTCTTAGGTGCGGCAGCCTTCTTTGCGGCAGGCTCCTTCTTCTCTTCAGTGGCCTTCTTCTTGGGTGCAGCGGTCTTCTTTGCTGCCTTAGCCTTTGCCTCAGTAGCGGGGGCCTTGCTCTTGGTGACACGACCAGACTTGGTCTTGCCGAGAACGCGTGATACTTCCTCTTCAACGGCAGGCTTAGCGGCAGCAGTCTTGCGGGGCTTGCTAGCATTGGCCTTGGGTTTGGCAGCAGCAGCAGCCTTGGTGGTAGTAGCGGCAGCCTTCTTTGGGCGGGCAGTTGCAGCCTTCTTCTTGGGGGCAGCCTTGGTAGTGGTCTCAGTCTCCTACGGATTATGTCAGCCTTGGTTATTGAAAACACGAGCATAATACATACGGTAGCGCTCTCCTCCTTGGTCTCCTCCTTGGGGGAGTCCTTGGCGGCCTTCTTGGTGGCAGGGGCCTTCTTCTTCTCGGCAGTCTTCTTTTCGGTCTTCTTCTCAGTGACCTTCTTCTCAGACTTAGACTCAGACTTCTTGGCAGCAGCAGCAGGCTTAGCCTCCTTCTTAGCAAGCTTTACTGGTCCAGATGGGCCTGCGCGACGTGTCAGTAATGTCCAAGTCAATGGGTGATGAGCGACGCTAGGGAAACGCGTCACGGGTTAGGTTGTGGCGGAGGGATAGGCACTCACCCTTGGGACGCGCAAAGTCACCCTTCTCTTCACCAGAGGAAATGGCGCGGTTGACGTGGCCCCTGAAAGCAGCATCGCTCAGGTTGCCGAGCTTGTTGTTGGCTTGGATGTACTTTTGAATGGCTTGACGGCTGTAAGGGAAAGTTAGTAAGGATTCTGACAGGCGCGTGTTGCGACAAAAGCACAACGCGGCGCGAAGGCAACAACATCAACATGAGATGGATTTACTAACCTTGATCCATTACGTTCCTTGAGCTGTATCGCGAAAAGAGCACGTCAGTAATCATGTTCATTAAGATACACAGAGTGGAGGAGTTGGAGTGTTGGGCCTTGCGCGGTGATGCGCTGGCGTCGCAATCCCCGGTGCGGGGGGGAACTGGCAATGCGCCTGGGAGGATAGACTCACGTTGATGATGGCATCCTTTACCATGTCTACAATACAAAGTCAGCATTTATCGGCGATCATGATGCAACAGACCGTGTACGCATAGAGAATGCGCTGGTGGTGTGCTGGGGATATACAACATACCGATGTAGGAGCCATGTGCAGGGGCGGCAGAGGGAGCCTTTGCCTTGGAAGGGGTGGTGGTCTTCTTGGGAGGCATTGTGTGGGTTAATTTGGACTGGATAGCAGATGTGTGATTGAAGCTTGAAATGGGCAGAGCAAGACCAAGAGCGATGGAGAGGTTGTGGTGGTGTTGGGAGGTTTGCGATAGGGCAAGAGCGCGCGTGCAAGTGGGGGGCGGCCAATTTATAGCAATCTCAGCGCCTGTGTGATCCAAATGCGCTCTTTTTCCCAACCCGCAAAAAGTGCGCTAACACTCCCTCCCCTTCACCAACCTAGAGCGCTTCAGGGTGATCTCGTCTCGTTTGTTTGCTCTCCTACACTAATCCAGTCTGCAAGTTGGGGCGCGTTGCGGTGCCCATGGAAGCGCACGCGTTGAACCCCTCCCTCGTTCCTCGTCCCTCATCCCTCATCCCTCTGTCCCTCTCTGTCCACATGCCCCTACACCCATAAGCTTTTGCCTCGACCACACTTTTGCCCGCGTGCCCAAAGTCGAGCGCTTTTTGTTTTTTATACGTCTATCAACAGCGATCGACATTAATTCTACTTTGACCGTCTTTGCTTCGACACGGCCTCAGGTTTTGCACAGCTAACCAATCCATCGCGCAAACGCATACCACAAAATCTCGCCCGCCCATGTAGGAGCGCGTCTCCTTGCCTGCCTCACCTTTTCTCGGCCTAACTGTCTATCTGTTGCTCACACCAAACGTTCTCGGCCTTCCAAGGTTTTGACTTTACGCTAGTCTTGGTGGTGTTTGGGTATTCTACGCGCTCTGTTCCGCCTCCTTCCGTGGTGTTTCGCTTGTGCACAGAGATACTCCGATTGCCCTTCCCCAGCATACCCAACATACACAAAATTCTGACGAAACCAAGACCCACCTCACCAGCTATCAGAAACTCTATTGTTGCCTATCTCTTCTTGTGTACAACCCCTTTGGCAATCGTGTCGAGTCGATGACGTGTCTCGTAATATGTGTCAGGTGAGGGTGTGTCACGCGCCCCAGGAGGTAGCTCTACCCAACATCCTCCTCTCAGCGCCCTCTTGATTCCAATCCCTCAATTCTTTCTGACGTTGAGGAGCGCTTCTCTGCTTATCTCTCTATTATGTTTTTTCCTGCATAGTGACAGCTATCTGCGTTGTCCAGTAGTTACACCGAGTCGACGCGTTGTTTGGCAGCTGTTGGCGGGGTTGCGTGTTTGACACCTCAACAATTACTGGCAGCACTGGACATATAACACCCAAAGCATATCTACTCTTCCGACTGGGTTTCCACCTGTGCTGTTTTTGCGTCAACCGTACGGGGATTTTTTGTGGTCGTGAAGTAGAGCAGTATTGATTCTGTGCGCGTTATTCGCAAGAACGCCCCCCGTCCGAATTGCACTGGTACCACGCTCATCATCACAGCTGTACACGAAATGATTATGCTGCGAATGTACAATTATGATTAACCGCGGCACCAAATTAAACAGGCAATCAATTGAATTTGAATGGAACATAGACTGAGTGGATTTTCAAAAAGTTCTACAGCATCGCGATACTGCTAATACTCGACCCTAGTAGCTATCCGCACCATTATCGCCTCATATATGCCCAACACCCGGTAGTACCATCAACAAGAAAAAATGAACGGAAATCTACCATTTTACAGTCACTAACTAGCATCTAAATATATGCGAAAGAATGTGTCATGGAGGCCTTTTTTTAGTTTGCAGCATCTCACTGTTTTTCGACATCCTAGTAGAAACTTTAGAAACCCAACCTTGAAGCAGCTCTTCTCTGCAACAATGAGTTGAGTATACTTCATATCAAAACTCACAGGCATATGTATCTCTTCCTGGCAATATCTAAAATGATGTGATGTCTTTATCAATATGGTTTAATTAGGATACAGTGCTGTATTTAAATCAATTCCTTCTCATAGAACATCAGACTACATGGAAATCCATGGATTTTACTATTTCCGCTTCTCATGGGGAAATAGAAATAGGATCATAATATGCAGGTCAAAGGTACAAGGGATAAGATGTGTCGTTGGTGGTTGACTGACCTAGTCCAATTTGATAATGCCTCTAACCCTGTTAGAGGAATTCGGGAGATAGCTCCCTTTGGATAGCTAGTATATGTCCGCAGATCATCTGGAATATGCCGAATTAAATCATATGTTCTCGCTGTAGCTAATTGTGACAGTGTAAGAGAAGCAAATATTTTGCAAGTTGAAATCTTTTACTCATAAGAAAAACACTACCGGAGAAAATATACGAGGATATCCAGAGTGATGGCAATCTGAGAGTCAGATTTGACAGCAAGAAACATACCAGAAAAAAAGTGACTGATACAAGTTTGGTCTTGGACTCGAAAAAAAGATATGATTGCTGTAACGTTAAACCGTACATGTCATAAACCAAAAAAAACAATCCTGTGGTGGACAGTAATATCCATGTATAAATATGGCATTAGCAAAGTAGTCTCCTAGAATTCATTTTGTTATCACAATTGATAGCCTCATGGTGATCCACATCATGCATGCATCCACGCGGAAATCCGAGTCAGAATAAGAACCATGACTAGGTATTCGACATGTCAATTTCAAAGATACAGACTGCTAATGTTTACTTCGAAAAGGATAACTTAAGTATTGTTGATTCATGCTTTGGAATCGGTCGAGCGAAAAGGTTCCGTCGGTAATAGGTGTGTGGAATATCCGGGATATCGCTCCGATGGCATAGACAACCAGAAATTTGAATGATGCGAGCATCCCCTCGGGGTTCAGATGCATGAAAATGGCGACCGAATCGAGCGGGATGGTGTTTACTGTGCCTAGAGGATGATCCAAAGATTATATAGATCGCTGGGAGTACTCGAGTTTGATGACCTTACAGGAGTTCGACGTAGGCCATCTTACCATAGCGAAAGTGATATGAATCACTTCATAATGTCGTGTAACAACAACTGAGATGCGTTTATTGCCGCATTGAGGGTTTCGCACCTTCCTCTGTGTACAGTTGAGTCATGGGGAAAGGGTCGAGAGGTCGTGCCTGCTAGCGTTGCACAAGACCCTGAGTGCCTTCTCACCTTAACCTGTTTACTTCAACCTACTCACCTGCTTCTCTACTCCTTTCTACTCCGCTTCACCACGGTTATCGTGTTTTTTCTCACGGTTATACTCACCCGCTGCCAACATATACGCAGAGACGGCCGTGCCTCTGCATTTGTCATCCCTGCTTATTTGCAAATATCACAACTGCCGAATACGATAAGCCCACCATACCACAGCTCTGAAGCGAAGAAAAATCCTTTACCTTCAGGATACATGAATGTGTCAGGGTAGTGCGGGTGGGAACAAGATGAAAAGTCGACCGCTCTCGATGGCGGTGGAAAGTCTCACGACTCAGCTTGAGAAGAAAAGGCAGACCCGACTAAAGACTTTCCCCCAATGGTGCCCAGTGCGCCATTGATGAGCTGGTGAACACGAGAGCGATCAATGTGGGTGTCACCAGGTTGCACAAGAACATGGGTGCAGTTGGTGTCTCAGCGTGGGGCTACGCCCTAAGCTAGTTGTTTTGGTCGACACCAAGAATCTGGATTCTGGAATCAATGGGGCAATGGCAAGGATGGTGCAACTAGCTGCGCTCTCGGTACTTGTACTACCGAACATTCGCTGCCGATATGAACAAGGCTGATTCATTATCAATGAAGGCCTCTATCAGTTTTGAGTCAGCGGAGCGTTCCATTGCTGGCATGACGGAAGGTGGAGGTCCTCTCTGTGGGGTCCCCGAGGTGGAGTACAAATGACTGGGCCTTGTTCGAGACTTTGATCGTATCGGCATGTTGGTCATCATCTGTAAGTGTTGAGAATCAGATGCATCGGAGTGCTCAGCTCTGAGGCTGATACTGGACGAGTAGTGACTTCAGCACTTGGCACAGATGCTGGACCGAGATGCTGGCCGCGTCTTAATGATTTTCTCGCTCGGGTTACACGCTGCAGGATAGAGCGACTATGTCGGTGCGGCGCGGTCTACGCCTGTATGTATGTACCTACGCGAGGCACACTGGGAGGCGAGTGCAGCGCGCGTGCATCATGATGACCACAACGTTGGCCATCCGTAGCGCCATTTGCGGCTCTGGTGATTTGCGAGGCGTTTTCCAATGTCGTCCCGAGTTACTGTGCATTGGGTTACGCTGTTCGCATCGCAAGCATGTGCCGACGGAGCTTGAATCAGCGCCGAAGGGAACGTTAGGCCAGCCAGCCTTGTTGTCTCAGGGCGCTAGGGGACCCCTTTGCGCACACGCCAGTCTAGACGGTTGGCTAGAGCCCCGTGGAGAAGGGAACGCTTGCCCCAGGACCAAGGACGACATGTCACCCCAGCCAACTACACACGCACATGCATGCCATGCAAAGTCGGGGTAGCCGTAGCCGTTGTAGCAGGCCTCTGGATCACAGTCGCTACCGTTACCGCTCTCTCCAGCGCGCTCACGTGTATCACGCCGTGGGATTGGCATGCGCGCTTCGACATCCAGCCATTGCTCTATGCGCGCCTATACGGCCCAGCGCTCCGCCGCCCAGCACTCCAAGACATTACCGTTAGCTTTTTAGCTTTGGATCTACCCTTGCTCGCCCATGGCCTGTCGGATTCGCCCAAACCTAGACGTGTCCGCGGGACCACGCACGGCAAATACAATAAAAAAGCCCTGACCTGGTGGCTTGCAGCACCATCTCCTCCACCGTGGGGCAATTGTCACGAGGCGTTACAGAGGACTCTTGCTTTTGCGGGACGCCTTGAGGAGCGGGGTGCCACCCGAAACTCAGCTAGCGAGAGCTGCCAGTGACACGCATGTGAGAGCGCGGCCAGCCATGTTTGCCTATTCGCTCGTTGTCGCTCCGGGTGGTGGGAGCAAGGTTCTCCAGATGCGCCGCACGGGTGTGGCTAGCAAAAGGGAATGGTGACAACAATAACATTAACGCCACCCGTGTTTGGGATCGCACAATCTGCTGCCTGAACAACGGCTGGGGTCGAGCAGCAGGGTAACTTTTCCGTTCCTGTTTGCTAATCTTGTTGTTTCCGGGTTTCGGCCCATCAGCAGTCAGATAGGCATGTGCTGCGTAGGAGGCACACCACCTCTTCGGGGCCGCCATCTCTATTGGCGACCTCTGGCCCGCCCTTACTCCACCTCCCGTGACGAGCCAATCCCTTTGTGCAGGCATATATGCTGTGAGATATGCTTGACCCACCCAGAGGTATGGCTTTCAAGGCGGGACACGCCTTCCACTCCCGACTCATGCCATCGCGATGCACAACGGCTAGCTGCAATAAACACTAACGACTTCAAAGTCGGCCCAGCACGATACCCCGGATTGTCGTCGGTTTGACAAAGAGCAACTGCATGATCAAGCGCCGGCGCCCAGTGGCGTTTTTGTGTACCAGCAGACGCTGGCCATCAACAGGACAGAGCTAAATTGGTATTCACGGTCAGGTGTTGTTGGTGTTGTCAATGGGCAGTCAGCGTGATGCATCGAGAACCAGAGTCGCCTACAAACCCAGGCGCAACAAGACGTCTTGGCTGGAGAGGCGTCGGCTAGCGGCTGTGCATGTAGACGTTGTATCTCACTCATTCGCCGGAAGGATCCAAGCCTCGGGCTTCTGCAAGGATTTTCTGGGAAAAAGTCTGCAGGTCTCGCCCGCTAGGAGAGGCCCCCATGGGTAGCTTGAGTGAGCTTGGCGCCCCAGATTTCGACGCCCCCAAAGGCGCTTCGTGTCCCGGACCAACTGTTGTATCGCCTAATCGAGGCACATATGCGCTCATCTGCAACAGATGGGTGGTACCGACAGCAATAGCTCACAGACTTAGGACGTGTAGAAGGCTACACAAGCAAGACCAGCTGAGCTGACAGGCCAGATCAGCCGCGTGCCAGCCGTATGTGTATGTAGGTGCGGACATGGTCATCAGTATGTAGGGGGAATTTGGCCAGCGGCCTATAGAGAAATAGCAGCAATCCTTCCAGAATTGTAAGATGCGGAGCTGTAGCCCGGGCAGGCCTAGCGTGTTAATGTGCAATGTTACGGTAGAAAAGCCACACGGGCACCGTGCTGCAGTATCACGGCTACTTGACGTGCCATATTAAAAGCTTGGGAATCCCACCGCTGATCGCGTTTCACAGACGTCCCCAGCATCTCCTGTTTTCAGCGCTGTGCGGGACTCTTCTTTTTGTGCGAAGAGTTCTTATCAACTGCCTTCCGTCTGCTTCACCTTCTCCAAGCACAACAACAACAACCACAATCATGCCTGGAGGTGGAGTCGTCCCCGTCACCGGCACGGCTGATGTTAGCCGTGTCGAGGCTCCCGTCACTGTTCGCGCCTACCTCATTGTTGCTTTTGCAGCTTTCGGTGGTATCTTCTTCGGATATGACACTGGTTGGATGGGAGGTGTCCTGAACATGGACTACTTCATCAAGCAATACACTGGGGCAGAGTACCCCGATGTCAAGTTCCCCGGCCTCGATCCTTTGGATTCCCAGATCACAGACTACCGCAAATCTACCTTTGTTATCGCTCCATGGCAACAATCCCTCGTCACTTCTATCCTGTCCGCTGGGTATGTGGTCAACCCCAATCACTTGCTGTAATGATCAATTGAAATAACTAACTGACCCAATAGTACTTTCTTCGGTGCTATCGCCGCTGGTGACATTGCCGACTTCATCGGACGTCGTGTTACTATCATTCTCGGATGTGCCATCTTCATGGTTGGTGGTATCCTCGAGACTGCTTCCACTGGTCTTGGTGTCATGACTGCTGGTCGTCTCATTGCTGGTTTTGGTGTCGGTTTCATCTCCTCCATTGTCATTCTGTACATGTCCGAGATTGCCCCCAAGAAGGTCCGTGGTGCTATCGTCGCTGGTAAGTTAAAAACAAAGCTGCCTTGCGGGTTGTACAATTTGTTAACACTCTCGATTAGGTTACCAATTCTGCATCACCATTGGTATCCTGCTCGCCAACTGCGTCGTCTACGCGACCCAGGAACGCCGCGATACCGGTTCCTACCGTATCCCGATTGCCATCCAGTTCCTGTGGGCTATCATCCTCGCTGTCGGTCTTGCTCTTCTGCCCGAGTCTCCCCGTTTCTGGGTCAAGAAGGGAAAGCTCGACAAGGCTGCCAATGCTCTCGGCCGTGTCCGTGGTCAGCCCACCGACTCCGAGTACATTCAGGATGAACTTGCTGAGATCATTGCCAACCACGAGTACGAGATGTCTGTTGTTCCCCAGACCAGCTACCTTGGCTCCTGGATGGCCTGCTTCGAGGGCAAGATCGCCAAGCCTTCGTCCAACGCCCGCCGTACCACGCTCGGTATCTTCATGCAAGCCATGCAGCAGCTGACTGGTATCAACTTCATCTTCTACTTTGGACCCGTTTTCTTCCAGCAGCTCGGTTCCATCGACAACCCCTTCTTGATCTCTCTCGTCACCACCCTCGTCAACGTGCTCTCCACCCCCGCCTCGTTCGTCATGGTCGAGAAGATTGGACGTCGCCCTCTTCTTGTCTTCGGTGCTGCAGGCATGGTTATCATGCAATTCATCGTCGGTGCCATCGGTGCCACTGCCGGAAAGAACACTGCCGACCACCCTGCCAACCCCAACGCTACCCGCGCCATGATTGCCTTCATCTGCTTGAACATCTCCGTCTTCGCCACCACTTGGGGTCCCTGTGCCTGGATCGTCATTGGTGAAATCTTCCCTCTCACCATCCGATCTCGCGGTGTCGGTCTCTCCACTGCCAGCAACTGGTTCTGGAACTGCATCATCGGTATCATTACTCCTTACCTTGTTGCCGACCGTGAGGACTCTGCTCGTCTCGGATCCAACGTCTTCTTCCTATGGGGCTCTCTCTGCTGCATTTCCTGTAAGTTTTGCTGATTACCTTTTCAACCGAACGTCTGCTAATATATACACCTCAGTCCTCTTCGCCTACTTCTTCGTTCCCGAGACCAAGGGTCTTACACTCGAGCAGGTTGACAAGATGTTGGAGGAGAGCACTCCTCGCACCTCTCGCAAGTGGAAGCCACATAGCACCTTCGCAGCTGAGATGAACCTCGCCGAGAAGCACATTGAGATCCCTGTCGAGAACGTTACCACTAAGCACGAGACCTCTGCTGCTTAAGTTGCGTGTCTCTTTCACACCCTGAACGGGGAGAAAAGGGCAGTACATGGTATATGCAAATATATAGGGTTCATATATGTGGAAATGATGACCGTTGGGGACGGATTAGTCAGTAATGTTTTGGGAAGTTATACGATTGAACAATTCGTCTATTTGCATTGATTGCAATCGATGATGCGGCTTTTTTTTGTAACTTCTATAATGGAATTTTATTATACCCAGAGTCTCAGTTATTACTGGTCTCTATTGCGATCATATCTCCCCCCCCCATATTTACAATGCTGTGCCATGTTCATCTCGTTGATTGACTTTCCACCCTTCTCTTCTCACATCGTTCCCTCCTCCCGCATGAAACACGCAAAAGAAATCTCGCGCCTCTCTTCCCCCCTTTCCTTCAAAAAAATCGACCAGGTCCATCCCTCCCTTCCGATCCCAGCCACCTGGACACCCTCCCCCCCCTCATGACCCTCGCATGCACAACACCCACCCACACCTACACACCGACACCGCACCCGCCCAGCCTCGCCCACACACGCCCCCTCATCACGCGCACCCACCCTCTCAGCTCCCCCAGACCCCGCATTTCCCTCCCCATAACAACCCGCTTCTACTCCTACTAGTACAATCCAACCTTCCCTTGCCTGGGTATCCAAGAGAAAAAAACGTCCCAGGCTAGGCTGGAAGTAGTAAGGTAGTGTAGAAGCTAATAGTCTAAGATACTTTCGGAACAAGGGAATACATGTAATTATAACAAGTGTACCGTACTTTTTTTTTCTCTTTCTTTGCTGCTTCTTTCTGGTACTATGGGGTTAGTTTGTCGAGTGGGGGTGGGTTCTGGGCTCATGCACGTATGCTAAGCTGGGATCACGATTTTTGTCCTTTTTGCCTTGCTTTTTTTCGGTACCGTGGTTTTTTTTTGGGAGGCTCCGGTGCGGTGCGGCTGGG
>NW_006912360.1:0-23546 GCF_000523435.1 Bipolaris zeicola 26-R-13 | reverse complement strand
GCCGGTCATTTCTATCTTCGGATTCGTGAGACTGGTCTTAGCAGTTGCAGTCTACGTAGCGTATAGGTACATGAGAGCAAGGCGCGCGGCATCAAGGACCGAGGAACCCAGAACGGCGTGCCTGAAGATGAGTGAAGGGGCCGTGCAAAGGGGCAAGCGGTTGCGAGCCATGCTAGCTGAATACCCCATGGTTCGATAGGAACTTTTGGCTATCCGTGAGGAGAATGCCGAGTACATGGTTCCAGGGGCGGCGATTCGACCCTAGTCAACTTGGGCTCGAAAAATGTCTATCACTACTTAATAGCCCATATTACCTAGCATAGCACAAATATTTATTTCTCCCCACATCGACGAGGTCATTTCAGCACACGATCTCAAGATGGAAATCTCTTCGAGGGCTTTGACTGCGCTTTGTCCTCTCTTATCAATTGGTTTTCACGAATTGGTTTTGAGGCGCGCGGAGGTCGATCACCTTGTTCTCCCAGGAGTTGTTTTTTTCGAGTCTCTTCTTCTTACTACTCACTTTCTCTCAGGGTATCGGCCCAACTGTTGTTTTATATATAGCCTTTTGGGGCACTCTCTCTTTATGGATCTTGTTATACCGCGCATTCTGGCATCCGCTCAGACATTTCCCGGGACCATTCGGTGCAAAATTGTCCAAATTGTGGACTGTTAAACAGGCTTGGGATTCAAGATGGCACTGGCATCGCGTACAACAGCATCTTCAAAAGCAATATGGTGATTATGTGAGAACAGGTATGCGATATGTTTCTGATAGTGTTGACAATACGGTTGTCTTTGATTATTCATTCCGACGATTTGTCTGTTAGACTAGCGGCTGATCAGCGATGGTAATAGGCCCTCGAGAAATCTCAATTTACGACCCAAGCGCCATACAACCACTTCTCGGTTTTTCTTCCTTAACAACCAAGGGACCTTTCTACGATGTTATGAAAAAGTCTCTTCATCTGAACCGAGACAAAGTTTTCCACCGCCAGCGGCGCAGGGTTTGGGATAATGGCATGAAAGAGTGTAAGTTCTGTACTCAGCATAGACGATGCTCTTCGCTGACAATTTCAGCGCTTGCTACCTTTTCTCCACTCGTTGAGGAATTTACAGAAAAGCTGCTTGCTCAACTACATAAACAGAATGGTGAACCGATTGAATTGCTACGCTATTGCAGCTACTATAGTTATGACGTTATGTCAAAACTTGCGTTTGGCGACTCAATGGGATTTGTGGAAGGCAAACAAAGTGAAGTAGCGGCAAGCATTCTCAACACTTTCAATAGCAGCCTGTCTGCTATGGGCCTCATGTACCATATGCCATGGTATGTATCTCACTATGAACTCCAACAACTGTCAAAATCATGTATTGCATCCTGGACTGAACTTTTCATTTAAGCTCATGAACACACTGGGTGTGGTCACTTCGATTGCCGGGCCGATGAAAGAATGGCAAGACTGGAGCGTGTCACAGATGAAACAGCGCATAGCCGTAATCATCCCACCAAGTCCTCTACATCTATGCCAATACTAAGAAATAACAGCGGAAAGACGGGAAGGCCGATTTTGTAGGACATCTTATCAAGAACACCCCTGAAAATACAGCTGGACTAGAACTACTATACGGCGAATCTCGACTCATCATCAGTGCCGGCAGCGAAACTACCTCTTCGGCGTTGACGTTTACATTGATGCAACTAGCTACGAACCCCAAATACGTGGATGCGATACGGAAGGAGTTTCGTGACTGCGTATCTTTCAACTGCAATCGGCCACTTCCAATGCTAGACGCAGTAATACAAGAGTCAATGCGTTTATGGCTATCGATCTTCTTTGCACCTCAGCGTGTCACCCCACCATCTGGATTACACATCAATTCTCATTTTATTCCTGGAAACACAATTGTCCAAATGCCGCCTTTCGCCACCTTCCGCGATTCAAGAAACTTTGTAAAACCGGATGAATTTGTGCCTGAACGATGGACATCGCAACCCGAATTGGTGCTCAATAAGAATGCGTTTATTCCATTTAGCACAGGACCATACAACTGCGTTGGTAAAACACTGGCTAATATGGAACTACGGAGTGTCATCGCAAGAGTGGTGAATGAGTTTGATCTTCGTCTTCCCGACGGATTCGTAGCAGAACAGTATTGGGACGGTATCAAAGATCAGTTTACAGCAGGGCCTCCTGCAGAACAGAGACTTTCTTTTGTTGAATGCGAGAGCTGATCTGAGTCAGCGTTAGCTAATGTCGTCGCAATTGTACTTCCTCTCTTAAACACTAGAAGCTATCAAATGGGAGACCAGCACTATTAGCTATTACCGAATATACATCATTAGCCCAGAATACCTGATATGTGATACACTGTGATATCAAACAACCAATGTTGACCACAAGAGCTAGTCTTCACAGGTAAGAGGCAGATTTCCAGAGATAAGGTTGTGACAAAGGCACATTAGATCTTACTACTACGCGTAGCCACACTTTCCATTTTCGGTTCCTTGGTTTCTAAAAACAGATTCATTAAGATGAAACCACTGACAGTGTACTTACTTACTCAGCACCTCAACAACTCCCCGGCAGCTGATAGCCCGACCAATACGCCTCCGTAACCACCTCCGCCCCATTTCTCGATAACACCTAACCTTCCACAACGCCATCCCAGTCAACCCGCTATTTTCCCTTTTGAACCATCTCAACACTTTTCTCCAGCGCATACTTTACTGTAAATCATGCAATTCAATGAAGTGATTGAATCCCAACTGATAGAGCTCTGTACTCTTTGATTCTATATCACTCGCACCGCCATCTTCCGCCCTGCGTACGTCCTCGCTAACCAGTCCTCCATCGCTTGTTCAAGCGAACGCGTTTAAGCTCAGGGTGAATGGAAGGACGCGTTTTCTGCCATAATAGAATTTTGTCACGTGGATTGGTTTCTATAAGATAGAGACTAGCCAGGTAAGATAAAACGTCATAGAACTTCCGTGCAGATGATGAGACGCGTATATCCTCACTCCATGGCGTGCGGCGGGCCGCTCAATAGGTGGGTGCTGTATTTGAGAAGAGAAGCAGTGGGCAGATCTTTCCAGCTTCCATTTGTCCTGATGCTGGAGCAAAATGTTGGTGTTAGGTTATGCTTAGTCCTGACGCGATACACGCAGTAGGGAAAGGTGGGCTTTGAGTATTGGTTGAGGAACCTGTACGCGAAGCTATTCAAGGGTAGGCTCTTAGCATTAACGCCGATCATAATGTTGAGTAGACCCTGTCTAGTGTTCTGCGGCTGATATAGAGTTTTGGTGTGGACAGTGTCTAACAGATGCCTAAAAGCCTCGAGAGTGTATGGAAATATGATCAACGGTTCTGTGCACTATTGTTCTTCATCGCAACTATCCTCTTTAACAGCCAGAACTTTACTTTGGTCTATCATACGAACAAAGCCATCAAGAATCATCTTAAGAGCGAGCCATATCTGCCGACTATTCATAGTAATATCAGTATCATGAATAAATGTGTGGTGCATATCCGTACTCTCCTCTTGATCCAAGATCAGCCCAAGTGGATGAATAGCACCCAGAGCCCCGTTCGCCCTGTAAAGAGTGACAAAGCGTCGCTTATTCGAATCGTCTCCACCTTCAACATAACTCACATTCTGCCAAAGTCTTTCGGAGGAGCACAAACAGGCCAAGTGCCGATGGAAGACGTGACGCTTGGTGACCGGCTCCATTGCAAATCCATGCCAAGAAGTGTATCACCACCATAGCATTCCCACCATGTCGGTTTATCGCGGGTGTCCCATGTGAAAGGATGGTGAAGCAAATACATACCTAATGTGTTCTACCCAGTAGGTCAATAGTAAGGCGATCTTTGGTTTACCGACGTATTAGCGAAGGTTAGCTGAAGAATGCCATTCACCTTGCTAGCGCATGTCACACAAAAGGCACCTGTAAGGCTAGCCTTATATACAGCAGCAGACGTCTTCTCCGTTTAGCAGGGTACATATTGGGACTTCTCTATCGTATTCAACGTTTGGCATAAACATACCATTCTGCCGACTCTATCAATTCAATCTTGGCTTGCTCCACATGTCTGTGTAATACTTTTGCAACTTTTTTTTTTACTTTTCGTTGATCAACGTGGGTATATCAAAAATCTACATATCGGTACACGACACAAAAATACTGAAACAGGGGCCATTATCATCTTCCCACAGCCTGAATCATCTCAGGTGCTTTCTTGGCACTGGCTGCCTTTTTCGCCTCCATAATCTCCAGTCTACTAAGTCCCATACTACTCAGATACTCGTTGAAACTACCGAGGATCCGCTCCAATCCTTCCCGAAGACATTCCCTGACCTCATCAACCTCAGGTACCTTTCTCCTCTCTGATTCTGGTTTGGCAAGTGTTTCGATATCGCTTGGGTGTATCGGAACTGTCTCCATGTATTCGTCGATCTTGTTAAGTGCTGTGGTAAGCACGCGTACCACGGCCGGAATACCTTCGTGGAAACGGCCGAGAGAATCTTCGCTGAGAGAGGACACGGCCAGATTCGCAAGGGAAGTAACGGCGTTGCAAATCAACGAAATACGAGAGTATGGCGCCCCAAGAACGACAATGCTTGCTGTACGTTGAACGGATTGTCTGAAAAGGGCACCAACCGAGGACGACACAAACTTGTTATAGTACGTTGTGAAGAGCGACTCTGCCTCTTTGGCACCTTCTTGCGCCTTGCTCAGCCCCTTGTTGATAGCTTCGCGGCTGTACGCTTTTTGGGCGTTACCAGGAGCGCTGTGAGATTTTGCGAGATCCGCTGTTGCTGATTCGAAATGCTCCAATCTAGAATTTGGCTTTGGTGGCGGTGCTGCAATCGCTTTATCGTCCTTGAGCGGCTGCGAGATCCGTGGTACCAGGTTGACAGGTGCCGCCGACTGCTCCTTGCCGTCTCCAACGACCGGGTTATAAGCAGGATCAAGACCAACGTTTAAGCGTTCGGTGAGGAACTTCAATTCTCCAAGACACAAGTCTGTAACTTGCTCGTGGGTGGGCGCCTTTTTGCGATCCATCTCACTGTATAACGTCTTACGGCGGTCGGGGAAAGCGTCTGTAATGAGAGCAAGCTCCCAGAAAGCGATGGCCTAGATTCAGTCAGTCATGATCATGAACATGCGTCGCCTCTCCATACCTTGACAGTGTCCTTCTTTGACTTGAGCCCGTTCAGTAGTGAGCCATTCGGGTCTTTTGAATCGTTCGTAATGGGATTGTCATTCTTCAGCGGCTCCTGGGCAATGTATACGTCAAAAGTCTTGTTGACAAACTCCCACAGTAGGACCAGAAGCGTTCCCTCGGTAATGAACATGAGACACAGGGGCAAGAAAGGAGCCAGGCCGGTGGGAGTGGAGGTCTTGGAAAGGCTCCAAAGATAGCGACCGAGGCTGTAGTAATAACTCCAGACCAGGTTGCGCGTGATTGAGAAGTAGAAAAGAAATCCAACAAAAGCGATGATCGCAGCCAGCGAGGTTGACTTGGTTGCCATGCCTTTGAATTCCTTGATGAGGACATGTCTAGGCTTGGGTGCTCGTCGTGCTGGTGAAGCGTCGCCACGATCCTTCTTGGGCTTCATTGCCGGCACATCAATCCTGTCGTAGTCCCTCCACAGGTGAACACCGGACTGCGCAGCTGCGAGGAGGTAGAAAGAGTAGCGCAGATAGAGCGGTCTCTCGTTCAGCCTGAACCGCTCGTGCATGCGCCCAGCCTCGATGAACGCGAGCCTGTCCTTGGGGCCCCTTGACCAGATATATGTTTCGACAAACATCATAGCGGAAAAGGCATAGGCGATCAGAGTAACGATAGTGGACAGGCGGAAGAAGTACTTTGTGAAGGTCTGGGCCTGGGTATGCGTCTGGCGGGGGCCGACGTGCCATTGGGAAACGCGAAGAACGTAGACGGAAAGCGCGGAGAGGAATAGCAGGAGCGTTCGGATGCCTGTGAGTCCTAACGGGAAAAATGACCACAGAGCTGTATGCGAATTAGTATCTGGGCTTATACTTCGTTGTGTTTATCATACGGTTAGCCCATTCGCCCATCCAACACGCGATCGCGTAGCAGAGCAACAAGGTGTATTTGCTCGCCCTGTTGAATCTGCGGTGGAGAGCTGGTGTCAGGTAGTCTCTGTACGGGCGCACTTGAGTGCCCAGCTGTGCGAGCGCCATGGCTGCGGTGAGTTGCGGCTGGAGAGAATGTATGAGTGAGGAAACAGCTATAGCATAGCAAGAAATAAAGAAACGGCGTCGTGCCAGTGGAAAACGTGGAGGGGGGCAGCAAAAGTGGTTGCGCGCAGGGCGTTGCAGCGATACAAAGACGCCCAAGTTTCCGTCAAACAAACATGGGTCGGCGGAGCTACAAGTTGCTGCATGTTTGCTTACATAACAGCGGACCCGCCCGTGCCATGTGCGCCCTTGGCCGCGGCTCGTCGTCATCGTCGCAGGAACCGTCCGAGCGAGCAGAGCAGACCAATCCAACCCCCCAGGCACCGACAATTGCATCCCCATATCACTCGACCGCAGTAACTTTGACAGTCGCTGGGCTCTAGACACCTCTTACATCACTGTTTAACCGAGCCATCGTGTGCTCCCTTTGTTCAACACCATCATGTCATTCCAGCGCTCCAGTGCCCTCGAATCACAGCCTACAACATGGCGCCGGGAAGACGACGCAGCCTACGCTGATGACCCCGAGTTCCGCGACTTTGCCGACAAGCTCTCCGACGATCTTTTTGCCCTCACCCGCAATGTCGCCCGCCTGTCGCAAGAGACGGCCAAGCTAGGAACCAAGCACGAGACCGCCCGTGTGCGCGAGCGCGTCAAGACAACCGTCGAGGAGACATCAGACAAGTTCAAAGAGCTCGGCGAGAGCCTCAAGAAGATCACCACATGGCCAGATGTCGGGGTACGTAGATACCGGGGCCTCCCCCCTCATGCAAAAACACAAGCACCGTTTTAGCTAACCGATAAATAAACAGCCCTCGCAGAAATTCACCCAGTCAAAGCTGCAGCGCGAATTCAAAGCCTCCCTCACCGAATTCCAACAACTGCAGAAGCAGGCGCTGGAAAAGGAAAAGCAGTCCGCACAAGCCGCTCGCACCGCCCTGCAAGACGCAACCTCGCCAAGCGAAGAGCGGGGAGACTACGGCCAGCATCAGCTGCAGGAGCAGGAGCAGCTACGCCTCGCGAACCAGGACGAGGTCGACTTCCAGGAATCCCTCATCATCGAGCGCGAGTCCGAGATCCGCAATATCGAGCAGTCGGTCGGCGAGCTCAACGAGCTGTTTCGTGATGTCGCTCACATGGTGCATGAGCAAGGGGCCCAGCTCGATATCATCGAGGAGAATGTTGAGACGACGCACGATGCGTCGCGAGGCGCGCATATAAACCTTAAGCAGGCTAGCAACTACCAGAAGAGTGCTAGGAGCAAGGCGTGCATTTTGTTGCTTATCCTGGCCATTGTCTTGGTCATCATTATCCTTGCTGTCGTCTTGGACTAGATGACAACAACGAGCATCTATGTAAATGGTCTTTCTTTTTTCTTTGACTCTTGTTTTCAAGGCGTTGAATGGTATACTCGGGGAGGGGATTCTGATACCATGGCGTAACGCATTGTTTGCAGATATCCTTGCCTGGAGAAGGTTGCGTATTTATGAGTCGTACAGTTTAACCCACCTAATTCATGCGATGCTCTTACCGATTTCACGTCTTCTTTTTATCTATAGTCTCACAACAGGAACAAGCTCAGTATTAGCTGGGGTGGATGACATGGTGCTCAAGATCATACTATGCTCTGTATTCTCAGGCCTCTTTACCAGGCGTCAAAACTCTAACCGCTTTTGACAGGCTCGCCCTTCTCGTCAATCAGACTCTCCTCAGTCTTGACTGGTCCCTCACCAACACCGGTCAAGATAACCCGGCTGACACCTTCCTCTAGCAATGCAATAGCAGGTCCTGCCTCGGACTTGACCTTCTCAAGAGCTTCTGCGTTGGCTTGGACAGCCTGTCCCCTCTGGCCCTGCCATCCATCCTTCTCGTTGAGAATAGTCTTGAAGAGACCCGCTACCTCCTTCTCGTTCTCCTCAAGGTAGTACACAACAGCGTTTGGACCCGCGTCAAAAGTGTATGCCGCAATGATCTTGCCTGCCGCTGCGTTGATGCTCTCAACAATCTTGATAGCAGCGCGGGAAACGTCATTGAGGTAGAAGATGGGTGGGAATGTGTCGAGGCAGGTAGCGTGGAAAGAGTTGCTGTCCATCATGGTGACCTTGCCGAATGCCTCGAAGTCCTTGTTCTGGATAGCGTCCTGCATTTCCTTCATGCGCCTGGGTACTGTCTCGCTGGCTCTCGACTGGAAGAGACTCGAAGTTGCGACTGTGGTTTGCATACCAGTGGTGCTCGATACACCCTTCTTTGCTGCACTGACGACCAGAACGACGGCACGCATGTTTGGCCAGTGGCTTGCAGGTGCGACCTGGAAAGCTACGCTGTCACTGCCATCTACGGCAGAACCTTGCTCCCAGCCTACATATCCGCCGAAGAGCGATCGGCACGCCGAACCCGAGCCTTGACGAGCGATGCGGGAGAGTTCTGTGGGCGAAGCTGGAAGCTCATATAGGTTTGCAATTGCGCGGACAAGTGCTGCAAAACCAGCAGCTGAACTGGCCAGTCCAGCAGCGGTGGGGAAGTTGTTCTCGGAAACGATACGGAGGGGGAGATCGGCCAATTTGGGCAGGCTAGAGTCCTTCGCTTCGAGTTCTTTCCTCAACGCCCTCAGTTCCCTGAAGCATGCTTGGGTTCTGGCACCAGAAACATCTTGAGACTGGCCATTGAGAAGAAGGGTGTCTTCTTTCGGGTAGCTAGAGGAGCAAGAGGCCGTGGTGTGGGTGCGGAGGTCGGACTGCGCAAGGGTCACGCTAAGGGAAGAGTTGGTGGGGAGATTTAGCTTTGGGTCACGCTTTCCCCAGTACTTGATTACTGCGATGTTGACGGGGGCAGTCGTGCTGGCACGGTGGATGTCAGACATTTTGAGAATATGTATTCAAATCAGTGCCAATAGACGGGGGAATTGGGGGGAGTCGAGGCTGAGAAAGTCGGAGGACGTGGTAACGTTGTTATTTATATGCAGGGTCTAAGTAGGGTAGGGCCTAGCAAGCGGGGACCGAAGAGGCGCCAAGGGGGAGTCGGAAGAATGCCGCTTTGGGGCTGCACGATAACTGAGCTGTCCATACATAAAGGGTAATGAGAGCATGTTTTACCAACCAATGCTGATCCTGGCGGACGTGGCAGAAAAGTCCATCCAACCTTGGCGTTTAATACTGAATAATAGACGCAAGAGTCTGACATGTAACCTATAGGAGGTAACCCATCTTTTTAGAATATATCAAGATATTTTGACCAATCGTATCCAAATATGCTGAGCCTACCTTTCGTTGGAGAGGCATGCCCTTATTGTCTGAAATCCTTGCGGCGTACAACGCTAAATACAATCGCGCTCATCTTCGCTGACCGAAAAGTTGTACATGGCTGCGCAGGAACCAACGACAGGGCCAGCCAATCACAGCGAATCGACTTCCGCAGAGTCCGTGCGTAACATTTCTCCAACCATTGCCGTCACCATGCCTAACATGCTGGATTTCCATTCCACATAGCCCACCACCACCACAATGTCCTCCAAAGACGATCCCGCAGCAGCCTGTCCCGTCGATCACAAGACTCGCGAGGCATGGCTTGCTCAGGCCCGCGCCCAAAACGCCAATGTGCCACCAAATCCCCACCACACACCCATCCCCACGCCCGCCGCCCCGCCAGCAACACCCCTACGACCACAATCACAATCGGCCGTCCAGCAATCCTGTGATTCCTCGTCACTCGATCAATCCACATCATCCCCGCCTCCAACAAGCACCGGCATCCTCTCCCAAATCCGACTCGGCACCGACCGCGAAGTCAGCACCATCCCACGCGCCCTCCCAAACACTCCCTCGCAAACCCCCGCCAACAACGAGCGCGACACAGGCGCCGACAAGACGACAGGAAATTGGATTTACCCTTCTGAGCAAATGTTCTTCGATGCCATGCGCCGCAAAGCCTACGATCCCTCCGCTCCTGACATGCGCACCATAGTCCCCATCCACAACGCCGTCAACGAGCGCGCCTGGCACGAAATAAAGCGCTGGGAAGCAGGCCGCGGCTCCGAAGCCTGCGGCGGCCCCAAACTCGCTTCTTTCTCCGGTCTCAGCACTAGTCTGACGCCCAGGGCTCGCTGGAAGAGTCTGATGGGGTACCAGCCCCCGTTTGATCGCCATGACTGGATTGTTGATCGCTGCGGCACGAAGATTGAGTATGTGATTGATTTTTATGCGGGGAGGGATGAGGGGAAGATGGGGAAGGCGTTGAATTTTTATCTAGATGTTAGGCCCAAGTTGAATACTTGGGAGGGGGTTAAGACGAGAGTTATGAGGTTTTGGGGTTTCTAAGGACATGTATCCAAGGGTATATATATTGAATGTGGTAGGTTTGGGGTTGGTTGGTTATTGTTGTTTACGAAGGGAATTCGATATGTGGTAACGAAATAACTGTACTATAGCCACTTGTACAATATCAATGAGACGATACTTATTTCTATTTTCTTTTCTTCTTACAATCTTGGGTAGTAAAAAAAAAAGAGAATATGGAGAATTGAAAACATCCTGGTCGCAAGTCTGAGCAGCAGACTTCCATTTTGGTGACGAGAAGAAGAACATGAATCGCTGCGTCAGGAAAGAAACCACCCGCACCGCTTTATCAGCAAAACGCCCCCTGCCCTCAACCCCCATGCGCCATGCGTGTGCATCTGAAGAAGTATTTTCTTGCCCCAAACCCTCCCCATTCGAACCAAGATATTAAAGAAAAAGTCGCTCATATCAAAATCTTCAATCCAACAGCTTCAGAAAAGAATAGCATAGCCCATAGTATGCCTGGGAAAAAACGGATACAATCATAAGGTACTTTCACGCCCCGTAAACATCTATCCCCAGCTTCTTCAGCTTATTACAATTCTTCAACTCCATATTCCTCGCCTTATTCATAGCCTCCGTATCGACCGAGAACCAGCCTTGGGCTTCCTCCATAAGTTGCCTCTGCTTGTATTTCTCCGACTGACACCTTGTGTTTGTGATATGGACGTACTGCTGCTCGGCCACCTCATCGAGCTTGCGCCATTTTTTAGGAGTGTATTCGTGGACGTCCTTGGGGTTGACGTAGTAGTCGATTTTTATGCGAGAGGAGACGCGCTTGAGTGTGTTGGGTGTGCGGGGGGTTTCGAAGACGAGGTTGGGGCCTGCGGATGTGGAGGAAGAAGAGGAGAAGAAGGAGGAGAGGAGGGGAAGGACGAAGAGGAAGAGTAGGGGCAGGAGGTTCGCAAAAGCGGAGGAGAGGTTTTGTTGGCCTTCGGAGCCGGGAGGCGCGGCGGTGCCGGGGCGTCTGCGTGGATGGCCGCCGCCAAATTGGTGGACGCGGATTCCTGGGCCGCCGCCGAGGTTGAAGACGAAGCCTGGACCGGTGTCCATGCCGCCTGCGTTACATGTTAGTTTACGGCGTCTCTTTGGAGTGTGATACCACTGCCAAGCACAGCATCTCCGAGAGTACTGAACATACCGAAAGGCCCTCCGAAAGCGCCGCCGAAGAATTGTCTAAACAATTCCTCTGGTGTCATCTCCTCCTCAAAGCCGGCCGGCCCTCTCCTTGCAAATCCATTTCCAAACGGACTCGGGCCTCCGCCACCGCTCGCCCCCGCCGCAGCCCGCGGATCGAACCTTGCGTCGGGATCCAATCCAAACTGGTCGTACTTCTTCTTCTTATCCGGATCACTCAGCACCTGAAATGCTTTGCTGACCAACTTGAAGGCCTCGTCTGCACCGTCGTATCCATTCTTGTCCGGATGCGTAAGTAATGAGAGCTTGCGGTATGCCTTCTTAATGTCCGAGTCTGAACAGGTGGCTTTTACTTCCTCAAGCCCAAGGATCTTGTAGTAAGCGGTTGGCGCGCATTGCTTGATACGTATTACAGCGGCTTTTTGTTCTACGGTGAAGGCTCGACCGGCACTGCCGTCATGGTGTTCCCGCGATTTGGCGTCGGAGCCAGAGGTTTTGCCTGACATGTTGGCCGGAGGGCTGTTGTTGTGTGGGGTATGCGAGTGCTTTTGTGGACGGGGGAGATTAAGCCGCCGTGTGGGCAGCGGTGTTAGTGGAAAGCCTATGCGCCAGGAATAGACGTCTGGCTGATGTGATACTAGAATTCAGCGTGTGTATCTGGGTGCGGGAAACGAGTGGTGCGGAAGCGGCGGTGCGGTGTTGTGGTTCGAGTCGTGGGTTAAAGCCGCTATCTGTTATTGAAGTTCGCGAGACCCGACGAGGCCAGTTGACCGAATCTAGGCTGGCACGGGCTGACGGCCCACTTCCTGACCTAACGTCATTGAACTTCACCAATTCCTCGACCCTGGTCTCTTTGCGCAACCATTTCTTCAAGAATCACACGCCTCTCTATACACACAGTCTTTCCATTGCTGCTCCCCAGTTAAGTTGGCAGCATCTACAATGTCTCAACCACCCAAGCAGTCTGTGCTTCAATCCCTCCGCAATTGGGGAGGTACGTTTGTCATGTCTCTTTCCTGTTTCCAACACTCACGTGCTTCACTCTACGCATCATCATTGGGATATATACGAATCAAAATGGCTGACTCTTTATAGAGAATTCTGTACCACCTACGCTATTGGCTACGCTCATCACAGCCCAACATGCTCGACCCTTCCAAGTTTTCCCTATGATGTTCCCACCAGTCTTGCTGTTCTCATCGTATCTAAATCTGAGCAACTACAAGACAGACTCGGCTGGTATCACCGCTGCATGGAGTGGGCTGTACGCTTTGCTTGCTATGCGGAGGAGTCAGGTATGTTCAATTGTGCCACGGGTGGAGGGCTCACTCGCCACCCAGGCAATTCAATGCTCCCAAAGCTAACAAAAAACCAGGGTATCAGAAACAAGTTTACTGTACGGGGCGTGGTGAGAGGAGCATCATTGGCTCTTTGCGCAGTCAATGTCGTAGGCTGTGGTTTGGCGTACACATTCGGCAAGCGTGAAAAGGAGGATAAAGAGTGAACCCAAACGAGTGGTAATGAGTGTAACATACTGTATCCATTAGACCGTCATGACCTAAAAACTACACATCAGTATCGAATAAGACATGTATTATTAAGCAATCTACCCTGCAAGACGCCTTCGCTATGCTGAACAATCGACGTCGTCTACAAGACACGAAACGACTACCATGCATCACCCCATCCTTCTTCTTCCTCCTCATTCGCCTTTGGCACCTCCTTCTTGACCTCTTTCTTTGGCGCTACAACAACCTTCCGCGTTGCCGATCCTGTTGTGCTTGACCTTCCTCCAATCACAGGTCTTGATGTCTTGGCGGCTGGTGTAGTAGATTTGGCGAGACCTTTGGGTAGGGTGTTCTTGATGGGTTTCTTGGCATTCGATTGTGCTGCTAACCATCCCGCAAAGTCAGGCTCGCCCTTGTCATCAAACGCTGTTGTAGATGTTGGCTTTGATACTGCTGGTGTGCCCCATGGATCATCTTCCTCCTTCGGTTTGTCGTCTTCGTCAACAAAGCCGCCCCAATCATTGTTGAAGTCTTCTGCCTCATCATCGAAATCGGTGGCTGGATCCGGTGACGCAATGGTGGGTATGGATGCGGTGCTCTTGGCGCTGTGAAGCGTCATTCCAGGTTTACTTGCTAGCGGCACTGGTGGTTGAGTTGTGACAGCCGGAACAGAAGAGGGCCTCTGATCAGAGGCTCCATTAGTCCCTGAGCCAGCTTGCATCTGTCCGCTTGTTGTTGCCAGCTTATTTGTGAAACTCGAGATGGCCCAGCCAGCCCACGAAGTGTCGTTGGCTGGGGTCCCCATACGCGGCGAAGATCCTCCAACAGTCGGAAGTCCTGGCGATGGCAATACAGTTTCAGGCATGGTGGCAGCAAACTTGCGGATACGTGCAATATACACATCAACGGATTTTTGAGCTTGGTCGCGGACAAGTTTCTCTTTATCCACGAGCGATGGACACATGATCGGGAGAAGTTGCTTCGCACAGTCTTCCTCGCTAAAAAGGTCCGCGGTCGCAGCCAATGCCAGGAGGGCTGCATTTCGTGCATGTAGGAATGGGTCGCGTAGTGCACGTGAGAAGGCGGCGGAGAGAACTTTAGCTCGACTCTGACCAGGCATTAGCATGCTATCACTCCAAGCACATCACATGAAGACCTACACTTGCGCCCAGGTTTCGCGCAATCTTGCCTAGACAAATCGTAGTGTTCGTCCGGATACCGGGTTGTTCGTCGTTTGCAGTCTTTGCCAAATAACGGAGAAGCTCGCCATTGATGATTCGGTCTGAAAGCTTAGGCACTACCGTAAGAACGGCCTTTACTGTCTGTTCTCTAACCACAGGGGCGACATCTGAGAAGCCAGTAACCTTTTGAAAGTCAGAACAAACGCAAAGGTGATCTTTACGCAACTCACCATTTGGGGAAAAATCTTGTCGCTGACGAGTTTTTGTGGGAGATGATCAATCATCAGCGGTAGGTTGTCCAGGAGGCACACACGAATGCCTCGGTCAGGGTTGGCAAACAACCGTACCACGACCGGCGTAATTTGGGCCTCATATTCTTCGTCTGACAGCTTCTGCCCTATCTGCATCACTGTACCAAATACTTTGGCACCTCCGCCCCCAAATTCCACTGACTTGAGCAGTTCGGGGAGTACCTTCATCTTGAAGAAATCAGCAGGGAAGTCGTCTGCGACGGCGTCCAGCTTCCTGGTATGAATTAGCATCCTCAGCCAAAGTGTTATCACAGGAACACCAACCCAAGCAACTCATTTCGCTCGTCCTCAGCTTTCAGACCGAGATTCTCAATATCATCCGTGACCTGGATCAGCGGTGTTTGGAAAAATCCTCCAAAACGCTTTCCCTGATCCAAGAATTGACTTATGCTCATACGTGCTTTGGGATTGGGATTAAGAAGGCGCTTGTAGGATTGGTGCATGCTTGGAGGGATGCTCTTCATTTGCCCCAGTTGGTCGCTGCTGTTGTAGTTGCCGGTGAAGACTTCGAAGATCAATATACCAAAGTTGTATGCATCCAGAGCATGCGTTGGGTTTTGCTTGACAACTTCCCACCCTCCTTTGGAAACTTCTGGCGCCATGTATCGTGCTGCATCAGGGATGAGACTGCCATAGGTGGGTATGATGGAATCATCCTCCTTCACAGAGCTCAGCGCATCAAAGCCACCCAGCTTCCACTCGCCACTTTCACTGAAGAAGATGGAGGCTGGACGGACGCAGCCGTGTATGGATGCAGCGTCGGCATTTACGAACTTGAGCGTTTTTGCGACGTTGTGCAGTCCCCATTTGGTAGTTTCCTCAGTCAGACTCCTTCTCTTTACATGCCAGCTGAGTGGGCTGAGTCGCTCTGTGGCGATGTATATATATGTGTCGGTCTCGACGGTATCGAGAACTTTGACTACCCCTGGGTGGCGCAGGGTTCGTAACTTTCGGAGCGCATTGCGGGCGAGAGGCAGGCGAGACTTGTTTGCCGTGATGTCAAAGGAAAAGATGCTGCACTTGGAGCCGTCGTCCTAGCCCCCAGTTGTCAACAGCCGTTCGCGTGTGTGTTTGTGTGCAGATGTCTGGGCCATACTCGCTTTGTGCCATTGTGCAGCGTCCAGATGGAGTCGTTCAAGTCGACACGATCGCCAAATGTGTAGCCAAACGCTGGGCCCTTTGAAATTGCAGAGGCAACGGCAGACTTGAGAAAGTCCATGGTTACTGCGTGCGGCTAGGCGTGGCCCCCCTTGCGCTGCAAATAAAACAAAGAGCGTAAGTGTTTGTCTCCGTGACACCACGGGCAAACACATGCGCCCAAAGGCCAGATGGATGCGCGCATACCCCACCCGCGCGCCATTGGATTGGGCGGGGGTTCTGCCCAGTCGTCACGTGATGACGCGCTGCAACCATTCATCTTTACGACAGCGATGTCCCTGGCTGCCTTTGCTTCTCTGCTCGCCTCGCGCTAGCCCACTGCCACATTCCGAGTCGCGTCTGCTTGGCCACATTCACGTCACTTCGCTTGCATTTCATTCTATTCTATCCTTCTTCCACCCATGTTGTGCCCAACTTTGCATTCGATCTAAGGCGCGCCTCATCAGACTCAGCCCTATTGCTGTAGCACAGGTAAGCTAAGCCCCACTACCAACCGACGCGTATATCACATGCGTGATGACCACTGGTAAAAGGTTAGATCGCCGAACCATTGTGACGGTTTGCCTTGTGGCTGCTTGCCTGCAGTGCAACCGAAGAAGGAGCCTCCAATGGGGCGAAGTGCTGCTTTACATAAAACTGAAAAGACCTGACGCATTCCCCACTCCCCCGTGTTGCACACCCTTCTTGCCTGGTGATAGAAAGCTAACCCGCATGCACTGTGCTAGGTTCATTCTTTCATAGTTTTCAACGCTTCAGATGAGATACGCCAACGACGAACGACGACTATCATATATTAGCACGGACAGCAACTTATCCCAACATGACCGACCCAGCGTGGGTGCTCGGGATCCTCTGTCAACCCCCAGTGCTATCCCAAGTCGAAGGCAAACTCCTCGGCTAAGTGAAATATCACCACCCCCGCTCAAGCGTAAGCGCACAGCCTGCGACGAGCCACAGGTGAGACGAGATTCCTCGAGCTTGACAAGCCTCAGTGCGCCCAAGGATAGGTATTGTGCATCAGATTGTTGTATCAAGGCTCGACTAAGTCGTCCTCATAGCTTGCATGGACTGTCTGCCTCCTCCACAGGTGCGCAAAGTAACCGTGAGCATCTTTCCAGACAGTCACAAAGTTTGCACTCTTTACAAGCAGCTCCTCGCTATTGTGCGCCTAGAGAACAAAGCCGCAATGTCTCCTTGATGCAAAAAGCCCGCGGTCTGTCAAAAGCGCCGTCAAAGCCCGAGTCCTCCTTCAAACCCACTTGCCGAGTATGCGACAAGACTACAGCCACAAGCTACAACCCGATTATCGCTTGTCCAGGATGTACCAGAACATATCATGACAGTTGTCGAAGACCTTCACTGACCCAAGGCGTTGACCCGTAAGTTATCTGAGGTTTGTGCGTTGAACAAAGACTGACAACATCAGGCAACACTGGAGGTGTTCAACATGCTTAAGTGACACTAAAAACCCTGCTAAGCCCTTAGTGACTTCGAAGTCGGTCTCAGTTAGATACTCTGTAGTAAGAGAGATCTTTAAGCCGTGGAGCGCACGATTTACAACTGCAAACTCGTCTAGATTACCCGAAGAGACCACCGCTAGTAACCATGTCGATGCTCAGAATTTCCGTGCTAGTTCTCTAAGCGCAAGGAGTTTAGAAAGCTTATATAGACCCAAGGATGTCTTTGAGCCATCTCCCCAACCTGAGTCCTGTGTCCTTTCAAACAATCTAAGAACACCTATGCACCGTTTGGGTCAGCCTGACAATCTTAATTCACCATCTCAGGGGCAAAGCGTTGAGGCTCAAGTCAACCTCACAGCTATCAATTCTTCAAGACAACTAGAGATACCTGAGACCCCTGATATCGCTACTCGCCACAGCATACCACTCACAACGAGTAGCACGGATTTGGCCAAGTTCGATTTTTCAACGGCTGTAACTACTCGAGCAGATGAGATCAAAACCTCCTCTTGGTTTTATTCACATCGGCCGACGCTCGAGTCGAAGATAGAGAAAATCAATGATCATGCAACGCCTTATACGCTTCCTGCATCATCCGACAACCTAGAGCCGAGTAACTCCACGGAGTCAATCTCTGCTTCTAACGATGTAGAAAGAGGAACCGTACTTCAAGCCATCGCAACACACGGAACAAACATCATCTACAATACCTCCTTCCAGTCACCGCGCAACGGGCAGCAGTGCGAAAATGATTATCGAGAGTTACCTGGCGCATCAGAGACAACGCAAATGGGTGATCCACCAGCAATTGTACCACCTGTTTCCCACTTGGTACATGAGGCTCAGACCCACGTTTCTCGACAACCCCCTTCTACTGGTGACGCAGTCTCGTGTGAATTGCTTTCTGTGCAGCGGGAGTCGGGAAACGTGAATCTAGAGGGCTCTCCTAATGGTATAAGCCCATCCATGTCTCCCCAAATTTCCTTCTGTTCGGATCTGGATGACACATATTCACCCGTGTGTCAGAAGCGCCATACAAATCAAGAGCTAGCTAGGATAGCCCTGGCTTGTGCAGATGGAGCAAGTATGACGGCCTCGCAGATTGTTGATTGGCTAGTCCAAAAGTTCCATTACCTTCAAAAGGGGCAGGCTACGTGGGAAAAAAGTCTCAAGGCGGTTCTTTCACGCAAAGAGTTTCGTAGCGACAAGGCGAGTGGGTTGCATGGGGCCCGTCTGGCGTATAGTTTTGCCAACGCAGCTTGTAAAGCTCGATACGAAGAGGAATATCGAGACTATATCATTCAATACTCGCAAGAACATGATCAAAAACATGCTGCCGGGCCTGTTGACGTGGTCAAAAATAACCAGGGAGATGTATCCAACAGTGCAGCATGTCCTCGGTCTTCTGCAATCACATCGACAATACCGGATTCCAGCTTCATTCAATCACCAGCTACCACCGCTTCCAACGGTGACTTACCGCCCGGCCTTTTCAAGTTATCCGACTCATCCAATCTAAATGATATTGCTGAGTATGCTTCTGGAATCAAGCGCGAGGCAAGTTTTCATCACGTCTACCCTCGTAGCACTCAGCCTCCAATCGAGATGATGACTGCTGAGGAAAAGACCATGAAAGTGGCAGAGATCCAGGCAAGACCTTCTCGCAAGGCGTTGTTCAATTCAAACCAACGCCTAGCGCACGTTCGAAGGTACAGGCGGCTGGACATTCATGATGAAAGCGATGGAGCATGGAAGACTCAATCTTCGGAAGCAGAGGGGTACCCCGCAAAAAATGAAGCCGTCACAAGGGACCGTGATGAACCCCGGTCGCTACGTGAAGTCTTCAACCTCCCGGTCCATGCGGTGCCAATGATCGATGGGGTCGAGTTGGCTTTCCGGGATGGAACTTTAGTGAGTCAGCCAAAGCGTGACGCTTGTAGATCGATATGTTAATGAGCTAAACAGGTCAACGGTCAACTGCCACGACCACGCCATGTATACAGGGTGGGGAAGAGACTTGGAGCCGGACTTACCGTCAATTGATTTATCACATACACCAATGTCGGCCTCAGCGGAGGTTCTGGACTTTCTGTCTTGGCTCAGTTTACAACATTATACCCGATTGATTTCCAATCAAGTGATTTATCTTGGAGTAACAAAAACAAAAATAACAAGCTGCACAACATGTTGGTGGTGACGTGCACAACGTGTCGACTATTGAAACTATTGCCGAACTAAAAATGTCGGCTGAGAAGTGGACATGTGGACTGGTTCGTGATTTAAAGTTGGGTGGTGATGACAGGCCCTGGCGTGGCGCCATAACCCTACGCCTCCACCACAAGCGCTTCCACACAAGATGCTTCCAGACTGTGCGGGCAGCGGGTCCCACCTCCAAACAACGCCTCGCATTGGTGACACGGCAGTGCTAACGAGATAAGGTCTGCCCATATCTTGCCGCCCGCAGATCGTGGGGCTCACGGCGTGCAGATGTTTCTAAACCTGAAACCACATCCCTGTGGCTACGCGATGTGGTTTTAAGGCCCCAAAGCCAATCAATACGCGACTGCCGCACGTCGACCAGACCATGCCTAATCGTCTGGATGCTAGAACCCCACAGCAACCCTGTACAGTTGCCGACGCGACAATTTCGCTGCCAGCCTTGCCAGCTTGGAATTGGATGACTGGGTCGTTGTTGTTCTGCTGTTCCCGCCGGGGCTAGCGGGGAGCGTTTCACATCGGCCGGCAGCACAAGCGCAGTAATAGTCCTTGGGCTCATTTGAGCCACTCAAGCCTGAAGCACTCGAGCGTGAAGCCGTGCGAGCATCCAACGCCATACGCCCCCGCCTGTGCTATTGTAAGGTTCACGAGAACGGCCAGGCCAGGGCTAGCGGGTCAGTTTTGTCCTGAGGTTCCCTCCTTCACCTTGGGTTCTTTTCTCGCCTTTCACTCTTCATCTTTTCGGTCTCTATTGTTTGCCATTGTTGCTACTGTTAGAGGCCTGTTGCCTTGACGGCGTGGGAAATTCCCCCTCTAATTCACCTTCAACCTTGCCCTCTTTAAAACCAACACCCACTCTTTATCTATCTACCTTCCAACCATTGTCGCTAGACGCGCTTTTTCCCTCTGACTCAACCAACTGCTGGACAGATCCAATTGCTCCACAGCACCAACTTGAATCTTCCACCACCCACTACTCTTTCTCTATACATACACAAACGAAATGGCGCTTCTCTCAGCAGAACACCTGGCTGGGCCGGGCTACATCATTCTCAACGTCCTTCGTGGACTCAACATTATTGCTTTGGCTTCAGTCGTTGCCAGCAGTGTTGTCATGCTTGTCAAGACTTTTATCATTTCCAAGGTACGTGGCAGTGGTTTGATTTCAACAATTGTAAATAACTGACTCTCTTCAGTTCTTCTTCTTCGATGCCACGAGCCATGTCATTACCGCTTTTGCCGGGCTTTTCTTCATCGTATCAGAATGCTCGCTCTTCCGCGGTTTCTTCGCCCGCAACTGGCCTCTTCTGAGCCCCTCTCACGGCTTCGTCACCCTAGGCTGTGCCATGATGATCATCGGCATGAACCTCCTCGGCAACATGAACAAGGAGGCCACAAGCCAAAAGTCACTCACCATGCCCTTCTGGCGCCTTCTCGTCGCCTCGGGCGTCCTCTCCTTCGTCATCGGCCTCTTCAACATAATCGCCAGCTTCATCTTCCGCGATAGATCCCGCAACATCACCGCCCGCATGGTCCGCTCCCGCGGCGCCATGACGCTCCACGAAGACCTCGAAACCCAATCCCAATGGACCGGCTCAAACTACGAGTCCAAACTCAAACCCTTCACCCTCTCTTCCCACCAAACCGGCAGCACCTCGTCCCGCACCCCTCCCATGCGCATGCCCACTCCCCCCGTGGACTGCGGCTCGCCCCCACAACCCCAAACCAAAGACACCGACGCCCATCACCTCTCCCAATTCGACTTCAACCCCCTCCGCGCCCTCCGCACAGCCCGCCAATCCTTCCTTCCTTCCTACCACTCCCAGTCCTCCCCCGCCAAACTCAACGTCTTCTCCAACCGCCCAGCCTCCTCAATCTACTCGCGCACCACCTCCGGCGAACCCTCCCGCAAGCGCTTCTGGCAGCGGCAGCGCGAAGAGCAGGAACAGGAAACTGCCCGCATGCCTGAGATTAGCTATCCGCTTAATGTCAACCCGCAGTTTGCGCACCTCGTTAAGCCGAATCTTGCCCATCATCCTAGTGTCAGGCGCCCGGAGTTTGATTTTGATAGTAATAAGATTTGAGAAATGTCTCTTCTATCGTGTGTCGGCGTTGATGAGGGGCGTGAGGTGAAGGGGGGGGGAGAGAGTAAGTCAAGTGTGAGGGTTGTGGTGGAGGATGGATGGCGGAAATTATGATACCACTTTCTTTTGTTTCTTTGTTTCTTGTACTGATTTGCATTACACAAAATGCATTACTGCTACAGATTTAGATATACTAGCAGCGGGCGTTTCTACTTTTCGGCGATACAAATCCTGTCTCTCTCTTTCTCTCTCTGTCTCTCTTTTTTAAACATGGAAAAGAATGATTTTTTACTACGAGATTGTCAGGATGGGAGCTCCGGGGAGGTTTTATCATGTTAGATGATGGATGGCCCTGTTGAGCATACTGGTTTTCACCTTCTTCGATGAAAGGGAAATATGGACTACGATCATTTCACTGGTTGTTTATTGTTTGACTGCTTCTCTACTCTCGTTTAGGATAGCTGTTTTCTAATATACACGTGGTTATATAGATTGGAATGTCCAGTATTGTCCATGATGCAATTGCTATCAATGCGAAGTTTGTCGCTGTCGCTACATGACGCGGTGCATATATCTATATGTACATGTGTTATACAGTAAATCGGACGATTTATATTGGATTGACGGTTTTTCCACGTCAATGAACATTGTTCGAAGTCCTCGGCCCATTGGCACAGCACCGTGCGTTACTGAAACCCTCCCACCCTCGTACTTTCATACATGGATCCTCCGATCGTTCCAGATACGCTCTTCCGCCCCTCTTTTAACCAATTTCTACCCCTCACTCCTCCACCGCAATCTCCTGGAACGGATCGATCGCATTGCCCTGCGGATCATACAACTCGAACCTCGTGCCATCCTCCAGTGTCAAACTATACTCTTGCGTATAATATAACCCACCTCTTCCCTTTCGCCTGCACTTCAGGCGCACCTCGCCCGCCTGCTTCGTTCCCTTGACCCAGAAGCTTACATTAATGCGGCCATGGACCTGATTGATCTCGCCCTTGATCCATGGGTACTTTGACGCAAAATATATTTCGTCGCCGAGCTGCTCGCGCACGAGCGGGTTGGTGCGCAGCGCGTAGAGGGTTGCGGTCACGACGGAGGATTCTTGCTTCTGGTAGTTGAAGAAGGCAAAGAGGGAGACGGTCATTGCGATGATGAAGATTGGGAGGGTGCGCAGGACTTGCGGGGGTATTAGAGGTGGGACACTAATTAGCAATGTTGTTAGCATTCTAGCTCAAGCTTGCTCGTTTTTTTATGAGTTGTGAATCTTTCCCGACAGGTATGAAGACAAGGATTTGGGGTTCGACGTACGGCGGTAGGGCGCGATTTGGCCGTCGCTCAAGCAATATCTCGCCATCTTTAGGCGGGGGAATGAGGTTCTCGGGTGTCCAGACGCTCGTTGGGGTTTTCCAAGGGACGACAGGCTTAACGTCGTTTTGCTGTGGTGGTGTGGTGGACGCATGGCGGAGGGGCGCTATGCGACGGAGACATTGGTATCGTGCCTGAGGCCGCGCTCGCAACAAAGCTGGAGAGAGCCGTGGCGGTGGCATGGTGTGAGTTAATGTTGTGGCGGGGGCGCAATTGCACGGATGGAGGGTTGCGTGTATGAGATCAGTCGATGCTAGTTGTGATGTTTGCATAGTTTGCATGCCCGCGCTAGTACACCTGGTTGGCGATGGGACGGAGTTAAGCCGGGTAAACCCTGTCTTCGACTCTATCATATGTTAGGTGGATGTCTCTCCTACACTTTATCATGGAGTAATTTAGGTTCTATGCAGTTATCGTAGCTGTTCTCATTCGTAATTGACTAACACATGCATATTATTCCTTTTCTCATTCTGCTCATTTCTTCTCGAACGTTGAATATACATGCGATCGAAGACGTCGCAAGGTTGTGGATTTTGGATTAACGTGTTTTACAAGCGAGCGGGCCATACAAGCG
>NW_006912359.1:0-24069 GCF_000523435.1 Bipolaris zeicola 26-R-13 | reverse complement strand
TCGACAGTCGTCACCGGTGGTACTGGAATTGGCTTCGAAGGCAGTGGTCGCGGCGGTAGCGTTGCCAATGGTGGCGACGGTGGTAACACCCGCAAAGGTGATGGCGGTAACGGAGGTGCCGGAGGGTATGTATCTCCCTCACTATAACCCGATTACAACTAACACAAAGACAGAATCGCCAAACGCTCCGATTCCATCTTCTCCCTTGTAGCCCGCAAGTTCAGCCTCATCAGCGGTGGGCCTGCTATCTCTTTCGGCGGCAACTCTCGCGGCGGCGATGTCGGCGATGCTGGCAACGGCGGTAACGGTGGCAGGAACGGTGGCTCAGGCGGTGGCTCTGTTATCAACACCAAGAACTAAAGCATGGGAGATTTAGCTTAGATTACCACTGACATTTCTTTGGAGTATGATTTGTTTTATGTGGCTGTAGTGTACACAGGAGTTTCAGTTAGCTAGATTGGAACCAGTAGCACTCTTGGAATCCATTCAGTATTCAAATTACGAGTTCATATCACCGATCAGTCTAAGTGTGTAAAGATCTTTTGCTTCAAGCTCTTTAACATGATACATATCAAACACACAGATTACATATGCTTCGACAGCAAATTACAAGACCCTCTTCCTATTTAGCTTACGGACTCCAACAAATATCACGGCCTACTAAGCGATACATGTGGATCTATGTATATTCATGAATTTGGTAACATTCAATGAGGAGACATTGGATTAGTTTTCCAATCTGCAGGCAACATCCATTTGACAATTGTTAAGATAGAGAAGCAAGATGACAGTGGCTGGATTTCTTGGCGGTTTGTGGGAAAATCTCATTGTGAGCAATGTGGTCCAATTCCATGCCCGAAGTACCCTTACATAATTGACTATTTAATGCTTTAAGGCTTCCATAGAAGTATGAAAGGAATGGTTGCTAGTTTTATTACTCGCATACGCTGCTGGAGACACTCTCATCAAGACCACAGCGTCTGTATTTCAGCAATGTGCTTTCCACGTAAACGCCAGGTTCGCTATGCTACTTCGTGTGACCGATGCCTTGACGGGATCAAATGAATCTCGCGCGCAGTGGCATACATATCGCTTTTCGAGGATCTCTCGGTATCTTCGCAGGTGGTATGACTTTCACATATATTTTATATTTTGCATTCATTACATCCATATAAAGACGTGTCATTCTCGGCCTCCAGGCCCGAGTATCAATCTCAATTCCGGCGACGCATGCATTATTTTTTCCTAATCCCCCTTTGGATATGGGAACGGCCCACCAGGGATAGCGACCTTATCTTGCCAATCCAGGATTTGATTGTTGGTCTGCGGCTGAGAGCTTGGCGCATATTGTATGTACTCTAAAGGAGAGTCCTGAGATACGCTGGAAGCATCCAGAATGTGTGGCCCAAGCACGGAACCCTAAATAGAGGAGTGTGGGAGCGAGTCGTCACGGTTGGTCAAAACAACGACTCCACTTGCGCACTGCCCCTACGAGTAGATTAGTTCGCAAAAATTCGATTAATAGCCTTACTCAGCCTCAACAGCTACTACATCAGAATTCCAACAAAGTGTGTAAGAGGTTGCACTCGGTGGAGCAAACGTCTAGTATTCAAGAGCTTGTAATCAATATAGATCTATCCACTCTACTTGCATGGTGTTTATCTACTAATCAAGGATTACGCCAAAGCGTCTGAACGAGTTGTTTAAGTATCCCTAGGACGGTACACATAATCGGATATCCCATCGAGAAGCTATCTGAAGGGCGTTCAGCCCGTTACATACATAGAAGCGGCGGTGCCTACCGATTAGCGTAGCGCCAATACTAAGTACGAGAAAGGCTGGATCTCCGAGAGATCCAAACAATCAATCTTACTTTCTATCGTTTCACAACACTTGGAGCCTATATTATGTGCCTTAAGTAATAGTAGCAAAACAGTAGGCCTAAGAGGTTTCTATAACTTTCGAATCTAAGACATAGTCACGTGATGATTAAGCTACGAATATCACGTGTGCGGGCGAGCCAAGTCGAGCATACGACCACATGCGCCATCCATGCGCCAAAAGGCATAGCACAAGACAACAAAGCTACGAATTGCCTTGTATTTTCGGTACTTAATCTCGTACAATCACCATGATGATCGATCACGAAGCGCAGCCTCAACCACAAGAGCGTAGCCTATCACAGAAGCATATCCCATCATAGGGGGTCTTCTATAGCAACAATCCCACCACCTTCAACACCTTAACAGTACAATACGTTTATTTGAGCACTTAAAATATCAGTTTGTAGCATAATATCAAAACACGGCGCTGTTTTTCCAAGACCTTGCGCCCACAGATCATCTTCGAGAAACTTACTACTTGTGAGACCGTTGTTGAGTGACATAAAAGGCTAACTAGGACAGGCAGTACTCTTGGACATACTTCATCACAACATATACTCAGTCTAGGTTGCATCCCGTACGCTATTCTTCATGTGGCATACCCTTGCAGGCATGTGGGAATATGTATATAAGCAAGGGCTCGATCTAACGATGCCAACCTCTGCATAGTGAATTTACATGGAATCAAAATGGCTTAATACTTCAGCATTGGCTGGAAACAGCCCATTATGAGCGGTGGTGTCTAATTTTGCACCTGAAATACTATCACCATCAAATACATCAACCATGCCTGCCCTGCTTCTTTAGTATCATCAGATTGGCCTTCGGGTTTCTTGTCTCGTTGGTCTTGCGCTCTTCTTGAACCATCCATGGACGAAGACTAAGTTCTTAGCAGTCGAGCGTATTAGAAAGGGTTACGTTTCGAGATGTTTCTCGAGTGTTTTAGGGCCTGTTCGGTTGCGCGGTTGCGTTTTGCGTTTTTGATACCTATTCGGGTATAGCGCTATAGTAGGGGTAGATAACAAGGAGTCCTGGCTAGCGTTGCGGTTTAACTAAGCCCAATATAGATAACAAATCACGTGACTAACGTAGTAATCTAGATAGCCAATTAGAGCTAGTAAAAGCAGAAAACGCAGCGCCAAGATACAGCCGCTGCCCCCCTTGCTGCGGTTTAGAATCGCGTTTTGTCTATTCCTAATACAGCGTGATACATGGGTAAAGTAAGTACTAGACATAGCTTTTTTACTTAGTGCTACGCTAATAAAACGCAGCAAGGGTTGATGCTTGAAAAACGCGCGTTTTACCGAACAGAACAGCGTTTTTGGCTGCGGTTCAAAAACGCAGCCCAAATCGGGCTTAGTAAACCGCAACCGCAAAACGCAAACGCGCAACCGAACAGGCCCTTAGTCAGTTACAAGGAGGACATTGGCTTTACTGTAGATCGATCGGCAGAGAATGCCTGACCACCCTCCGACCGGACGAAACGCGGACCAAATGGCAACGCTACACTTACCTAGTTGACGCCCGATTCGAACTACTCAACTCAAGTCGAACAATCATTTACTGTGCTACGTAGCAGAATCGATCTATTATGTGGGCTCGCTTGAAAATGGAAGGTATAGGCTGGAGTAGAGAGTAAGAGCTATACCATACAGAGTGTAGTTCCTATAGTAATTACTGGCATACATCGGTAGGTTTCGTTAGCTCGACTTTTCAGCCAGTTAGATCTAGAATAAAATAATCTTCACTAGGGTGATATTGACAAGTTTTATTACTATACAAGCCACTACAAGAGTTACTAAGATCATTTTAAGAGCCATGTAGCGGGATTACGGGTGAGAGCAAGGGTAGAAGTAAGGATAAACTAGCATTTCTCTAACTATGATAAATCAGGTATGGTGATCTGAGGAAGAGCCGGACTATCGTTTAGCGTCTCCACAATTATAGCACAGTATAAGAGTCGTCAGGAGCTGTTCAGAATGAACAGTAAAGCAAAATTTCCACAATGTCGAAACCAAAGGTTCTTATCGTCGGTTGCGGCGCCGTGGGCTTAAGCCAGGGTTATCACCTCTCCGCCGGTGCAGACATTACCTACCTTGTGAGACCCGGTCGCAAACCAGCATTTCTAGCCCCGAAACAACTCTATGCGTACAAGACGGATACACTACACACTTTCTCGTCATACCGTGTTATCGAGTCGGTCGCCGAGGTCAAGGGTGAGATATTTGCTTTCGTTCTCGATACCTTGGACGGCCACACCGCACGCTTAGAGAATGGCGTCACAACGATCCGCTCGGTAGGCAATCTCGTCAACCAGCCACAGAACAAAGAGTGCTTTGTCATCTTCGATGCCGTCGGCTTAGATATAGAAGAACACTACGCCAGCAATCTGCGCTTGCCGAAATCTCGCCTTCTAATGGTGTCAAGCATGCTTGCGCATCAGCCTACGCCCAAGATCTCAGTCCCTGCTGCAGCAAGTAAGGATCTTGTAGCCAAGGCAGATATATTGTATTCTCCTGCGCTGCCCGGTGTAGGCCTTCTGATAGGCAACACACAACCCGCACTCGTCAAGAAAGTCGCTGCGATCTACAACGTCAATGGCGAGCTCGTTATCAGCACGATGCCTGCATTCATCAACGCCTTGTTTCAGTCAATTGCACTCCTTCATCTGGTCATTTGGAATATTGACGGCTTCGGGCCGTTCTCGCACCTCCGTTCCAACACCGAACTCTGGAGCTTACTTCTACGGGCTCAGACCGAGATTCTACGACTTCCACGCTTCGGCTGGACGGGCTGGTTGCTCTCGCTTGTAATGAGGAGCTGGGCCACGGAGAAGGCGATGACACCACCTGTGGAAGGCTCTAAGCCGCTTGTTTATCATGAGTTTAATGCGTTTCATCATGGGGGTAAAGTCTCGAGGCAGGATCTTATGATCATGGAAGAGATACTGGATGAAGGAGAGAAGTCGGGAACGAAGATGGAAGCATTGCGGGAGGTGGTGAGGCGGGTAAGAGCATTGAGGTCATGAAAGCTCGGTCGGCCAGTATGAGATAAAAATGGAGCCAAGCTGAAACAGTAGAGGGAAATTTGTAAGCTTCAATTAGCACCTTTTGCAAGAATATATGTGTATTTCCTTAAAAAGGTAGCTTCAAAATGCTTCGAAGTACCCATGGTATGTAATCTATCACGAATTAAGCGCGAACTCGGCATTGTATATAGAATATCGTATCTGAACATGGAGTTATCTTCACTAACACTTATTTATAGAATAGTAAAGATTCTGGTAACGTATAGATTATACAGGACTTTTACGCGCTATTGATATCCGAAGCTACCTTGAGCAGTTTTCGATGCTCTTTATTATTTTAGTATCATCACGACCTTCTGAGAGCTATATGCTTAGTGGTTGGTCGTTCTTGCACCGGCCTCAGCTCGTTAGCACCAGCTACGATGCAAATGCAGCTCAGCCGTAGCCACAACCGCCAAGCTGAATAATATATTTAAAGCCTCTATGGGGCCTACTAAAAGTAGATAGAAAAGTAGTTACCTATAAAAGCTCACATGTCCTTCAATTTGAGCCAAGTCCTTCAACCCCCAACCTGGCCACAGCCATCCACATCCTCGACGAGGGCGCTCTGCTGGGTATGAAGCGATGACATAGCGGAATTGGCTGCTCTGGCAGCCCTGGAAAGAGTCTTTTCCGTCGTTGGGCCTCGTGGTGCGCCATACAATTGGCAGTCGATGGGTTGAGGAGTTGCAGAAGCGCCGGCTGTAGTAGTACGTGGGGCTGCACAAGCGAGTCCGCCATGCATGCGCTGAGCTACTTAGCGCCGATGCCAGTTTTAACAAATGTATACTTATCGGCCGAACCAACTCTGCTAGCTTTCAAGGCATTTTAACTCCTTACTCTTAACTGCAAGCTTTGTCTCGTGATCTTAACTACATGTTTACGAGATTGCGAATCCAACGCCTCATCGATCCTCTAAGCGACAATGGCCATTATGGCTGAGATCCCCTCCGTAGCGACCATACTAGAATACCACTGTAAGTAATCCCAAACTATCTATTGCACGCGAAAGCTTCTATAATAAATTCTCTGACATCTTTTAGCAGGTTCACCGGGAACCTGGGGATCACGCCGCTTAGATCTATTAGGCCAGAATGTAACCCTACCAGAAGTGTGCTTCATGTGAGATATGAAAAGACAAAACAGCTTGTAATATACGGGACTTCTAAAACTAATGACTGCATGTTTCAGCTTCCTAAAGTCGGACGACTGGTGGCCAAAAAGGTGCTCGCAGGCCAACCGCAAGAAGATACTAGCGGAGTTTCACGCATCGGATATTCTTAGCAGCAAGACTTGCGCCAAGCTCAATGGGTACTGTGGTTCTTCAAGCTCTTTTTCGGGAGATGGGGACAACGCCAAGCTTGATAGGCTCAGTGCGTTCTTTCTACTTGTTCTCTACATCATTCGATAGATTAACTCATCAACTAACACTAATATCGACAGGCGTGTGGTTCAAAATTCTCACCAAGAGAGTTCTGGCGAAGGAGGAAATGCAAGAATCAGAAGATGGAAAGGACTACAAGTGGTACGAGATGAGCTTTTTCATGCGGTGGGAAAGCGCACACACCAGGAGGGTCTTATGCATTGGCGCATCACCACAAATGAGTGCTACGCTTGAGGCCATGGTCAAGGAATCTCCACCGCCGACTTTCGAGTCGCAAGACCCCCTTGCGATGCTTAAACCCCTGTTCGATGAGGTTATCAAGTTGTGTGACGAAAACATATGGGCGGTAACAACGAAGGTTCGGGATATTGAACTTGTACGCTACTTTCCCCAGTACTATACTTCAATGTAGTCACAACACTACTAACACTCATATTCCACTAGAACAGAAAAAGAAGATGCGAGTTCGATACACTGCGCAACCTAGCACGGCATACAGGACACGTCATAGAAGTCGAACAGGTAGCCATCGAGACGATGGAGCAGCTGCTCAATCTGCAGGAGAGCAACTTCAAGCATCTCAACAAACTCACAAAGACATACACGGTACAAGCGAGGGAATACCTGGCGTTCCAGTTGCAGGTGATGAAGAGCCTGAGATGGCGCGCGCAGTCCACGCATGACCGACTGGAAGAGGAGATAAATCTGGTAACCTGGACAATTCATATCGTGTATTCAGAGCTGACCCAGTCTCCGTAGGCCTACAACATGCTTGCAAGTTCAGACAACGCAGTCATGAAATCGATTACCCTTCTCACGATGATATTCCTACCAGCGACTTTCATATCCGTAAGCAACGCGGAAAAGGTGTGGACTAAGTCACCCAAGGCACTTACTTACTCATGCTTTAGGCGCTTTTCAGCACAACATTCTTCTCATTCGAAGAGAACGGATGGCAGTTTTCCCCCAAGTTCTGGATCTACTGGGTCGTTGTTATTCCTTTGACCATCACTGTAGTGTTGGGCTGGTGGAGGTGGATTGGTGGATCATATGAGGGTCTCCGGGGGCGGTTCCTGCACACCAAGGATCCTAAAAGTCCTCTTTAGTGATGGTCGATGCATCATTTTATTGCAGGGAATGTTTTATAGGTCTTCCGAATTAGTTGAAATGTTGAAATATGAGATGAATAATCACGCCCATTTCCCCCTCAACTACACTGATCGACAATTCCTGTTGACACCGAAAAGAGCACCGCTAAACCCCCCTTTCCAAATTAACCTCATTTTCTGTCTAGCACTGAATCAGATACCATGGTTACAACTTCTGCCGAGCTTGTACTGTGTTGTTCTTCTGGCACGTCAGGCGACCACCTGTGTGCATCACCCAACCGATCTGCTGTGAGACCCGCCGAACCCGGGTTACGCATGCCGGACTCGAGTTGTTTTTGATAGCTTACTTGTCTCAACCTTTGGGCCTCTCTCGGCGTAAGGTGTAGATAAACCTCAACACCAATAGCATGCAGCTCAAGAGAGAGCCATAGTGCCATGCCAAATTCTGCATTAAATGCTGCGCCCATATTCGCTGCGTCTCCTACCCCAAAGGTCGCTGCCACGGCTGATACTGCATCGGGATCCGTACCATCAACGTAAGCAGCACATGCTGGATACGAATTCGCAAGATCAATGTCAGGGGTGATGGTTGCGGCGATCCTTGCGCATGTCCAGACGACGTAGTATCCTTGCTTTGCAGTTACTTGAGCCGAAATGATGAGAATAATGCGGAGAGTGACAATGGCACCCGCGTAGAACCATCCCCTAAGCATCCATGCCCCGATGCTGTTCGATTTGCAAACGCTTTACGTTGATATAGCTGATAATGAAGCAGGCCAGCGTACTTAGGCCTAGAACGCCGAGAGCGCTCTGCACTTCTAGGCCGCCGCCGAACGCGTGTCGCATTATCATGAACGCTCCTGCAAGGCTGACCAGGAACAGGAGAAGTGCAGCATATCCGCCAATGCGATGTACGATTATCCAGCGGTGACGAATAAATGGTGTAAACTGTGCAACAGCAATCAAACTAGCGGGAAGAATACCTCCCAGATGAAGCAAGATGCCGACCTTGTATTGTGTGAAGTTGAGGTAGTAATAGCATTCTCCTGGGGCTGCGCTGTTTCCACTCTCGCTCGGTCCATCGGCCGGGCAGAAGTTGTGCGAAAAGTTAAGGTAGGAAAAACGTGCTAGGACGACTGAGGCAAAGGAATTAGCTCGGGAGAGGCGGCTCGAAGATGGAAAACCTTACAGTCAGTAAGTGCTCCACCGAAGATTATGTACAACCAAAAGTTGTAGACTTTGGTAAAGCCAAGTGGGTTCACGACTCTTCGGGCGAAAGCGCTAGTTGAAGGTGGCTGGGCGATCATGATGCTTTCTTGATGGGTAAATAAGATGGATATATTTTATTTGTTCTTTTAGGTTGAAGAGGTGTTCAGTAATGATTATCGTATGCTGTAACATGATGTTTCCTTGCCAAAGCTGCCACATCTTTATACAACTCTCGACTGTTCTATCCTATGCCTTGTTGAGATGATTTTGCGCTTATGGCTAAAACTTCTGATTGTAACATTGAGGGTTTCCAACACAGCCTTGGGGCGGTGGACCAGTAGACAACAGAAGTGCGATTCGTGTGATAGCACTGAAACTCGATCACAGAGCCAAAATTGATCGTAGCACTCAGAAGAAGCAGTGCAATGGAATGCTGCCAAGCAGGGAAATGGTTGAACTGCGCTCTTAGCGATGTACTTGACGTACACATGGACAGACATTGATATAGTGCGATATAGTACGATATAATGTAAGTAGCGCTACAAATAGATACGCCGATACTACTCAGGTGATAACACATCTACTAGACCAACGCGGCGTAAGTCGCAGAGCTATGTAGGAAGATAATGTTACAAGTAACAAGAAAGATTCTCTCTTTAACAAGTGACGAGATAGCTGAAGGCCTATGGACGTCCACGTCAGAAGGTAATAATCACCGCGGGGCGAGGATCACGTAATTAATATTACGCTAAGATAACTATTAGGCGCTAGCATATAATAGCAGCAATCCTTTAATAGCAGCTATTAGAGACATTAGGCTAAGAGGAAGAAAGTCGTGATAGTAGTGATAGTAGGACAGGAAGCAATAAGGATATAAGGATAGATAGATTTCATTTTTTACTCTCGTTGTAGCTAACTTAAATAACACTTTCTTACTAGTTACTTTACTTTATAAGATTGTTATATAGTTATTAGTCTATAGTAATATAGATTAGTATTTGTTAAAACACTAGTTAACTATATCTATAACTCTTTTCTACTACGAATCGCTAGACAACTCTCACGGAGCTAGTTTCTATTCCTACTCGCCCTCACCCGGACCGAGCCAGAGAAGTATTAGCATCCAACCCCGTGTAACAGATAAGGGAAGCTTGAGGGATATGTATTGTTTTTTGTTATATGTTTCGTTACCTCCATTAAAAATTTGCGGCAGCGAGGGTTTGAATAACGAAGTAGACTATAGATAGCAGCAAGCGAGTGAAGTATCTGGAATTAAATGGAGGAGTAAGAAATAGTCTAAAAGGCTTTGTATAGTAAAGCTAAGATAACTCCTAGCGAGACTAATTAACGCGTAATATAACGGAGTAGGCTATATCACCCTTTGGGAAAATAGGGTCGCTATGACGCTTTAGCTGCAGCCGGTGCTGCTTCTAAGGCTCTGGCTAGTCGTCAGACATCTTCAGCGGCCTTTTGCGTGCAATTTGATGCTCTGATTCCAAGAATTGAGATACTCGCTGTTGTCATGTTTTCTTTCGGAGGAATAAAGCACTTTGTGTCGAAACGCCGGAATGATTTAGCAAACCAAGCCTAGGTATACCTGTGTCTGAAAACTCTCCGTCAGATATCGTTGTGAAAGCGAGAAGTCAGACTGAATAATGCAAAGTTGTGCACCCCGCTCGCTAGTGCTTATTTATGATACATAACCGTGATCGGCGCGAGCCTTGAGTGGTTGCTAGTTCTCTAAACTTCTGCCTGCCAGGGTGGGCAAGGAATTTGAAAGGCACCCCCGCAGTACCCGCCCGTCTCGTCCTAGTTTATGTATTGTGGCACGATACGTGATGGAGCTCAAAAGATCAGAGGGGCGACCCGCGATCGAGTAGATAGAAATAAGCTGATATTTAATCGCTGCAAAGGATTGATTGGAGAAGGTGTCTTTCTCCGTACGAAAGAAAATCTCAATATATGTCGTAAGGTAGTCGCGTGATACTACACCACAGTATGGATATTCTTTTCAGCCGAAATTGGAGTTGAGGGCCTATCTCCATCCAACCGAACGGTGCGTTCGGAGGGTTCATCGCCGTCGACAACTGAACGTCCGAAACCGTAGAGATTACGCACAAAGTACATAATGCGCCGGGTGTACCCATATCGGGTAGTTTTGCGATCACACTATCTATAAATTGGGCTTTTTAATTCATTCTAGGACTTGGATATTCACCGGGATAATCAATCACTCTGTAGCCATAGCAATCTTTGTGCCCACCTCATTAGTAAGTCTTTTCGTCGTAACCTCATTAATATGAAGCTCACCTGCCAAGGCTTTATACATCATTTACAAAGTATTCTACAATCTCTTCTTGCATCCATTGCAGCTATATCCCGGCCCACTGCTGGCTCGTTCCACGAATCTTGTATATAACAAGCACATCGCAGCTGGAGACGTACACATATGGATCAGACAACTCCACGAGAAATATGGACCATTTGTACGCATTGCGCCAGATGAAATCACATGCGTCGATGCTCAGGCATGGAAAGACGTCTACGGATTTAAAAGAGAAATGGTCAAAGAGGAAAGATTTTACGGCAAAGATACTATGAACCCAAATGCACCAGGAATTGTACGGGCAAACGACGATCAGCACACAAAGATCTGCAAGGTTTTAGTCATGCGTTTAGTGATAAGGCGTTGCATCAACAACAACTGATGATCAAGACGTACGCAGACATGCTTTGTAGCAAGCTCAGTGTACTGTCAGCCAAGGGTGAGAAGGTTGACATGGTCAAATGGTTGAACTACACGACTTTCAACATCATGGCCGACATGACATTTGGCGAGTCTATGGAATTGCTAGATGGCTCTCCAAACAGCAACTGGGTCGACATGCTGTTCGAATTGCTGCAGTTTGTAGCCTATAGGCGTGTGATAGCCCATTGGCCAAGCCTCGCGGTCATCGGCCAAGCTCTAGTAGTAAGGCTAAAACATGCTCACATGCTATTTCTGTGTAAATTAACCGGCTCGTCCTGCCAATTAGATGCGTCAACATCTCAAAGAACGAATCAGTAAGCACCAACAATTCACTAATGAGCGCATCTACAAGCGTCTAGCGCGCAAGGCTGAAAAGCCCGATATGTGGTCCTTTGTCGAGGACAAGGTTGGCAAAAAGGAAGATGCTCTTCACAAGAACGAGATTGCCTCTACCGCTGCAAATTTCATGGTTGCCGGTACAGAAACTACCGCGACCACACTCGCTGGTTTACTCTACCTTTTTTCCAAGAACCCTGACAAGAAGAAGCGCCTTCAGGATGAGGTGTGCAACACCTTCTCATCGACTGAAGAAATGACCCTGCAGAAACTCGCGCGCTTGCCGTATCTCAATGCATGCATTGAGATAGGGACTGCGGTATTATCCACCAGTCGGCAACGGCCTTCCGAGGCTAGCCGTCGTGGACAGTGTCCAAGTCTCTGGTCGATATCTTCCAAAGGGCGTAAGTAGAATGTTTTTTTAGGACTTTGCAAAAGTGAATTCTTAACCATTGCCGTTTTTCTGTACTTAGGCCATCGTGACTATACCCCAATGGGCTGTGTACCGCAACTCGGTCGATTTTCACCGCGCAGACGAGTTTCTGCCCGAGCGCTGGATGCCAGAGGGCCAGGCTGAGTTTGGCAGCGACCGCAAGGATGTGCTTCAGCCCTTTTCATATGGACCACGGAATTGCCTTGGCAAGAAGTATGTATCTCCCCTTCTCGCTTTTGCAGAGAACATGTCTAGATAGATGTGTACTAATGTTGTCCAACAGCTTTGCTTACCATGAAATACGCGTCTTGCTTACTGTGATGTTGTTTTACTTTGATTTTGAGCTTTGCTCCGAATCCAACGGGTGGGTCGATCAAAAGATTTTTACTTTGTGGATTAAGCCTCCGCTATGGATGAAGCTAAAATCCCGTGCAATATAACAATCTCCTGGATTGATTAGCGTATTAATACGCTAGACAAAGATGGTGTAATGTAAACAATACCACAAGAGTAATTATAAGTAAACTTAAAGAGCTTCCTAGAAACCGTAATCAAGAGTTTTGGCATTGACAGCAAGACAGCCGCACTTTTGTAGATACCTTCTGGAGTCGTCTTAATAGTTCCTATCCTCACATCAACACAGCTGGCTGGGGAGTACAATCAGCGAGGCGTCCAAATCCATCGCACTCGTCCTGGCCGGTGGTGGTGCTGTGCGGTGACATATGTGTGTTCATTGTCTTCTGGCAGACCTGCTACGTCTTGGAGAACAAGCCGCCGCGGAAAGTTAGAAGAGAGCAACACGGACATTACAGAGAACGAAGCCGGGTTCGTGGACAAGACCGATGATCAAAAAAAAAGCATTCCAGTATCAATTGTAGATGTATACGAAAACTTCGATTTCAACTAGCGGGAGCAGCCTCAAGGATATTACCATAGCCCCCAACAGCGCGCTGATCGCCTATTGCCAGGTTCAGAAAGTATGAGTAGCTTGGGTTACTCATTATTGTACGTCGCCCGATTGGTTGAGGATATCAAAACCTTCAGAGTCGTTGTTACCCGCATTGTTGTTGTTGACCCCATTATTGTTCAGAACATTTCTGCTGTTCGGATTATGAGCGTTGTTGTTGTTGTTGTTGATTCTGGAGGTTTTGTATTCATCATCCGTAACTTCTTTGGTTCCTTGAAGTTCAGGCGGGGCAGGTTCTTCGGTTACTTGTTTACCATACGGCTCGGCATCTCCTGGCTTCTCAAGATGCCAGAGATGCCATTGTACGTCGGGTGGCGTTTTCTCGTCGCTTCCTCTATCGAGCTGAAAACTGCATGCCAGCAGGCCCAGCTCGCCTCTGGTAGTGTCGAGGCGTCGAGTATCAGCTAATATCATAACTTCGCTAAAACTATTCTCGCGTGGCACGGGCTTGAACTGGTAAAGAGGGTAACTGTCTCGATCAAAGGATTGTTGTCCTCCATTTCTATCCATGTCGCTCACAATCACACCATATCGCGGCGCTGCATAGTCGTAGCGGGTTTGATTGCCCGAGCGGATTGTCTTGGAGAATGTGAACATGAATATGGCTTTTCCAGAAGGATCCGGTCTTCCAGAATAACCCAGTTGAATACTGGTCGCATTAGCCATGGATGATTGATGCGACGCGAGGTATGAAGGGATTTCCCTGAGATTTCTCCTCGTAACCTTGAAATCACCAATGAAACAACCAGGCGGGTTGATCTTTTTTCTCTGGAAGTTTTCCTCTGAAGTATTCAACGTCACGTTGCCGCAAGTAACATAACACCATTGTTTACCCTGTACACCAACCAAATTTGGGGGGAGTGTGTGAATGGGATGAGGAGGATATGGATTAATGGGAAGGGAAGCGTGATCAAGGTAGGCGGGTGGGCGTTCTGGCACAGCAGGATTCTGCGGTTGTCCACCCCTATTGCCGATCATAGGTAGTTGGGGTCGATCTGGCAGCTTCTGGCCCCTTCCAATTGGAATTTGACCGCCTCCTCTCTGCATAATGAATAGATGATACTGGGATGAGTCCTCTAGATGCTGCTCAGTCAAAATGTTGGCAAGAAATGGTGGACAAGTGGTGGAGGACTGAGTGTTGTTCGGGGTGGAGGAGCAGAATATAGCGTGCTGTTGGATGAAGCAGAGTTGGAGTAGATACTTAGCTACTACCAAGCAAGCGACCAATCGTGCGTGTGACAATCAGCCAGCCACATTGAGCACTTTCAGTAAGACCCCGCTTTCGCATACACGAGGTATGCTATTGAAAGAAGAAGATTAGTAGAAGATGGCAACCACTAGGTAAACGACTCACAGGCCGTGGTACAATCAGCCAGCCACATTGAGCACTTTCAGTAAGACCCCGCTCACACGCATACACGAGGTATGCTGTTAGAGAGTTTAAGAAGATAGCTGCTATCAGGCACATTGGACGCCTTCAATAAAATCTAGATCATATGTGCACGAATGCAGAGCTACGTCGTGCCATGTCGCCTTTCTCCGAGCTGACCACGGCCTAAGCCAGAGTGGTGACGTATACAAGAGGGCCAAGAGTTCACCAAGCATTGGCGTCGTTTTATGCTACAGCTACCAGTCTAAGCCTCAGATTTTGGCCATGAGACAGTCACGAACAATCGAGCTTCGTTTTATAGCTGGCGTTTAAACACTTTTTGTGCACAAGCACTTTTTAAAACGACCATCACCTGAGATTGCACGTCTACGATCATGCTTGCATCAGACCATCTACGCAGTTGCAAGTAGTTTAATGATATCGAGTCTACTGTAAGCGCTGGTGAATAGTTCCTAGTTCACATCATATACACATCGAAATCGAACCCAAGCCAAAATTTCCAATGTCTGCACGCACCCTTAAGGGAGGCCCGTTTTCTCTGGGAAATGTGATAGTTATTGCCTTCTTGTCGACCTCTTGCGAAACTCCAGCCAGCATGTAATCATTCGAGTCTCCCAAGCCTCGTTGCTCGACAGTGTCGATTCGGAATTGCAAATCTTGCAAGTGATACTGAAACGGGCCCTGTCGAGTATTCAAAACCTCGGCTGCAACGTCTATTGTGGACTGCGCAGACATGAGCATAGCAGTCGGTGTGTTTTTGGGCTCAAATCGTGGCCAGGGCACCTTGAGATAGAGTCTTGTGGATTGAAGCTCCGGCGGACATTGATTGCGTCGACGTCCAAAAACGTCGTCTTGATAATCACGAAAGCCAGTGGTTTGATCGGAAAATTGCCAGCAGAGACGTACGCTATCGCCGCCCTTGATTGGTTCACCTGGTGTGCCACCGCTGGTCTTTTCGATTCGCCAATATTGATACTCATCTCGATCGGACATTCCAGGAATGAAGGCTCCTTGAGCATTTCGGAATACAACCATATGACTTGCTGGTGGTACTACTGGTTCTGCTGGTGCTGAATCTTTGGCTATGCTGTCGGATTGCGTTGGCGGTATGTAGCCCGGGTCCTGGAAAGGTACAGTGCGAAGAATCACGCGAGATCTGTGCTTTAGCTCGTATGGCATGCCATTGTTGAACTGAAAACACTGAATTAGTCCCGATTGCACTTGCTTGCGAATGATTGCACGTGGTGTATATACTCACTTCGTCTCCGAAGGGAGCCACCAGGCTCCATTGCGTTGCTGCCTACCAATGCGTCAACCAGAGTAGCCAAGTGGAAGCGTGGATCTTGACTTACGAACTCTGCATTATAGATCGATCCAAAAGGCGCAGTGCCCACTTGGAAGTTCTGAAAGCCATGCAGACAAGGTGCACGGAAAGTGGTAGGGTGAAATATGACAATATCTGTCGTGTAGTCTACACGAGCCCAGGGGCTTTCTTCAGTCTTCTGGGTGATTCCATTGAGTCTCGGTGTGGTCGAAGACTTTGTGTCGAAACCTAGGTAGAACAAGGCATCTCCTGGGTTTTCCACTGAAAGGCTGTTCGTGGGAGTCTGCACCTTGAATCTCACGTTTACAGCCATTGAGGAGTCTAGACGTACGTACTTGTTCAATGCCGGCAGTGCCTGTACGAACCAGCTCTGGGCGCTTTCGTACCCAGGCATTTCGCTGACCATGTCTATCATAGTGGAGAGGCGTTCTCGATTGATCACTCGCCACAGGTATGGTGACGCTGCTGTTGGAGCCCAGGCGGCGGGATTGTTGGCCAAGATTGTGTCGCCACCGACGGCTTCAAAGACATTGATTTCCTGAGTGTTTGACTTTTCGGTTGATTTATCATTCGCTACAGCAAATCAGTCATTTGGCTACCAGATTTTGTAACGATCACAGTTAGGTTCATACTCTTGACTTTCTCTTCATCGTGCTTTGCAGAAACCTAATCCCAACAACAAGTCAGCAGATGAATGGTTAGCGGAAGTCTGGGGAGATGCATACACCGCCATAGGGGGTCTGGACACTAGCGCCCACAGAAACCTTCATCTGTTCCTTGTGCTGTTCTGTGTCGGTATCTTTGTCCGTTTTGATTCGTTTGGTAGACAAAAGTCGTGCTCCTAGCGTTAGCTCTTGGCAGAATAATCTAGGCATTCAATCAGCGGAGTTTAAACCGCAAAGTGGATGTTGCAACTTACTGGCCGTATTGATCGTGAATAGCACGGACTGCGTCGATGCTCTTCTGATTTTTGGCCTTGTCGAGCAGCGTGACAAATTCTGGCGAAGGTTCGAGATCTTCCGCTCTCAAGAAGATATCGCATCGCGGATACAGGTATCGGGCAACAAGGGTTTGTGTAATGCTGGCCTTGCTTTCAGAGCTTTTTTTCTCGTTACTGGTAGCATATCCAGCACTTAAACCGACCGTAACGCCATACGCACCGCCCGCTGCGGCCAGCTCCGTTGACTGACTACTGAAATCGGATTTGGCTAGCGATATCGCGAGGCTGTCCTGACAGGCAGTAATTTCAATGCGTGAATCGTCATTGACTCGGAAGTTAGGTATGCCTCTAAGAGGTTTTGATTCGACAGGCGCCGCAATGATCGCCCGTTGCACTCCCTCTGGTACATCAGACTTTTGCTGCTGCAGCTCGTCGAATCGTTTCCTATCCGCTTCCGTGTGCTCAAAAAGCGACTTCTCAAAGTCGGCATTCTGAGCTTCAGCGAGTTTCTGCGCAGCCTCATCAATGACGAAAGTAGGTATCTGCGCTACGGGCTCTGCGTCAACCTTACATCGCAGTCTAAAAGCTGCTCGGGGTGCGCGAGCAATCTGACCAGTGCGTCGATCTATTTTCCAGCCATAGAAGACGGCACAGTTTCGGAGTATAATGCCCCATTGCTCTTCGGTGAGAGTTCCAGCCGTGATCACGTTCTTCTCGCCGGCGTTCATCTGGCTGGCATTATTGACGTTATTGTAAGGGTCCACGTAATTATTGCCAGCGGCGTTTGCCTTGTCGGCAGCAATAAGACTAATGGGTGTCGCCACAGTCGGGTTTGCCGCGACATTTGGCAAGTTGGTCGTGTCGGAGCCTGTGGGACCACTGAAGCCAAAGCCAGAGCCAGCGCCAGAGCCAGAATCTCCTGTGGCGCCGAGAGGCCCAGAACCAGGCATTATCCTGTTCGATGCTGGGCCAGTTGCATTTGAGAAATCCATTCCTGCAGTTGCGACTCTTGCAGGAGATCGATAGTAAATCGCGAGCTTTGGCACCTGTGCTTTGATTTGTTTCACCGGAGCTTCCTTTTCGAGCTCGACTTCCCCATCTTTGTTCGACGCCTTACCAACTGTTCCATCATGCTGTTCAGTATCGCCCGGCTTCGCTTTGTTGGGCTTCTCTGCATCTCCTAATGCCTTTTCTACTTGTTCTTTGGCAGCGGCATCAGCACCAGGCTTTGGCTCCTCTTTGGGCTCCGAGGTCGCTGTCTTCTGTGCATGCTTATTTTCACCCAGAGGCTCAACTTCATCGTGCTCATCGAGTGCGATATATTCATCAAGACTGATGGTCTCATCGGTGACCGCAGTTCCATCAGAAGTACAGAAGCGATGGATGCGGCTGAACGAACTCATGCCTGACTTGTGAATTAGTGCCTGCATACGAAGCCTAAAGGTGACACGAAAAGCTCACCCGGGGCAAGTTTGCGCAGTTGTCCAAGCGAAATATCGCCGGCATACTTGTCTGGCGCTTGAGAGAGTATGGTCTTGTTCAATGACTGAGAGAGTATGGAGCCCAAGGACTCGACAAACTGGTCGCCAGTCCGCCAGAGGTACACATTGATGGCGTATCGGCCACTTTCGAGAGTGGCATTTCGAGGTCTGACCGCCGGTGCAGGTTTCTTGACCGCTTGGCCACCTGTTGTGGGCATCTTCTGCGAGCCTTGTGCAGTGGCCCCTTCTCTGGGTCTGAGGATGGCACCACTTCTGGCTTTGGTCGATGCCGGGCCCTCATATTTGGCCTGAAGGACAGCACCACTCCTAGGTTTTGTTTCTGGCTGCTCATGGCCGGCAATGGCACCTGCAGGTTTTCGATTCATATTTGGACTTGAGATGCAAATCAACTGTGATGTGAAATTGATGGGTGAAGTCGCGGTACTATGGAGCGCACTCGTCGACTAACAGGCCGAGGCTCGCGTCGGCCACAATGGTTGAAAAAGGCAGAAAGACATGGCGCTTATCCCAAACGTGCCTTTGCGCCCAATCCATGCTCGGTAGGAGTTGGATCTTTGACGCCTCGACTGCCACTCGCGCACTCCGGCCTTTGTGGCTACCTGAGATGGAAGCCAAACAGACTCTAGGCCACCACCACCATGCCGGGTGAGGTCGTCCGCTAAGAGCGTGGTGTTCTTGGGTATGACCAATCACATAGCCGCCCGCACTTCACCTTACCTCTTTTAGACACATTAGTAACGCACCAGCGTTGGTGCATTTCCTTATATAGTTGCTCCTTTTGTTCGTGTGGCAGACGCCTTACTGTATTCTTGTGCAAGATGTGGTAGGGAAATGCATGCGAGCATCCAAGCTGAGATACAGCACATCAGCAGTAGTAGGGACGGGAAATAATGGCAAGCCTAAGTCACCATCTTGGTGGCTAGTCAGGGATGCCTCGTGCCCGTTCATACAGGACAAAACATCATCTTCCTCTACCACTCCTCCCCATCGCATCCTCCCAACATACCCGCAGGCCATCATGTCTCTCCTGCTGGCTCCCTACAATGATTCAATGCGCCTGGGCATGGGCTTCAATTCGTACACACAAACTCTCTGTATCGACAAAGCCGTCGACGTCCAGCGACCCAAGTCGGTACGCGCTGAGAACCCGTCTCAGGTGGTCACATATTCTTCCAAAATCGTCGAGCACCTCTCCGAAGTCGTCAGTTCGCTCAATGTTTCTCACTGCTTGTCCATTCGGAAAGGCACCGTGGAAATTGCCGGCAATGGAGACAATATCAACGAGGACAAAATCAAGTCCTCCGATTTGAATGCCGTTGTTTCTGTCAAAGTAAGGCTCACGCACTTTGTCACCTCTAGACTGCCAGACTGATTGACTTTTCAAGGTCGTGAATCAAACCGTTGTGGCTGAGGATGACGCTCAGTTCCGCCCTATGGGGGGCGTAATTCCAGGCACGCAGCGATTTAACGATAGCTTTGGCGATTGCTATGTTTCTGGTACGATTAATGTCTCTGCATCACGGCCATGGTCCATACTAATGTCTGTCAGGTTTCATTACTGGAGGCGAATTCAACGGCATCATCTCCATGCGAGTGTTGGATCGATCAAAGGTTGCCAACGTTACGACAGGGTAAGCTTCTTCGCGTCAGAGCTCGTGCGTCTGGATCGACTGATATCTACTAGCATCAAGAGAGGCTTGCGATCTGCAAAGGGTGCCACCGAGTTCACTCTTGACATGGACTCCTCTTCTTCCCAAAGTATCAATTCAGAGCTTCTGAAAGATACCGAAACCACAATCACTGTCTCATGGATGGGAGGTGGACAGGTGAAGGCTCGTACGTACTTGTCTTGACTTCCTCGCTCTCCTAGTACTGCTAATTCTTCTCTAGCTCAAACACCATGGACCATGGAAGCTGTCTATGCTGCAGCTGACGCGTTTCCGCTACTAGTTTCCAAGTGTCCACAAAAGACCTGGTGGGTAATACAGCTAGCTTCGGCCTCACTGCGCTAATATGCCACTTGTAGGGCGATTCTTACCAAATACAAGGCCAATCGTAGCTTCGTCGACTATAGCCGGGCCATATCTTTCTCACCATTAGAATATGATCTGGTGGCTGACTTTACGTCGTCGCTGTTCGATAACTACATGGAATACAAGCAACTCATCAAGAGCGTTCAGGACATGATGATCAACCCGCAAAATTACAAAAGACGTTCACAAATTTCGAAAAACTACGACGATTTCCTCACTCTTGATGTAGATGTTTTGGTTGCTGTGCGTAGCGCGTTCCGCATCGAAATGAACAAGATTGTACAGACTGTCGATATTCTGTCAAAAGACCCCCATGTGCTTAAAACGAGTGGAAAATTGACCGCCGAGCCAACAAACGAAAGCGTGCTCAAAATCATTCGCAAAGCTACAGGGAAGGTGTCGCAGCAGCAAAAAGACGCATTTTGGAGATACGAGAAAGTGCAAGCTCCAGTCGACGTCTCCCCGCCACCGCCCGGTCGCTATCAGTGGGTGTTGGTAAGCTTCTCTGACAGACTCAAAGTCGATGCCGGATATGCATCGAAGAGCTCTGATGCCTCAGACCACAAGGCCAGACCATACAATGCGTGGGTACAAAGCAATGATGACGTCTTCAATGAGAATTCAAAGCCACTAGCGGTGGATGGAAGCACATCGAGTGGGTTCGGCACCGCGTGGATTGCAAATTTTGAAGCAGGCCTCCCAGCTGATTTCCAGGATGGCGATGGGTCGTGGGAGTGGGGATGGGTAGAGGAGAGTGAAAGAACGCAGGCCAAGTCTGTTCAAGCCGCTCGGAGTGATTCGGACTCAGTGCAGACTGGCGATGGTTCTCGCACTCCTTCCTCAACTGTACTGCATCAGTCGCAGACCAAGGAGGCCCATGGGTCGACAATATCAGTGGAGAACGGACAAGGTATGCAAGAATACTCAATTAGTGCTCAACAAGACTCCAGCGCGCAGCAAGACTCAACCCAGGCGGCAAATGCAACTGCCGCAGGAGCCGGCTCTCCGCCGTCACTGAACACGGAGCAATACATGTATAACCCCGCATTGTCCTACTATGCGGGTCCGTGGGCGCCGCCGCCTCCTGGTTTCTATCCTGCGCACCGGGTTCAAGGGCCTCAACAACCCCCTACTAATCAGCCGTCCACAAACAACGTATCCACCGCCGCTCAGCAAGATTCAGCTTCTGCTCATGCGGCGGTGAATGCTCCACGTAATGATAAACCGAGCGCTGAAGCCAAACAGCCTGACCCAGATCAGAGTGCTGTTGCTCAAGCCCCAATGAATGGTCATGAAAACCAAGTCCCAGCTCTGACCTTCGATATTATGGTAAGTCTACCAGGGGTACTGTGGTTTGAACAATGCAGCTAAAGGATCTAGATCTCCCCTGAAATCTGGGTCAACCTTCTCCCTGTCGCCAACGAAGGCACAGCACCGATTTCAAGTGCGACAGCCAGTATGATGCCGGGATCATTGGCAACATCTATGCCACCTCCCCCACCCGATGACTCGGCAGAAATCAACAAACGCTCGGAAAACCGTGCGAAGGCTAAACTTGAGATCTTGTCAGCCGTTTGCGGCGTTATTGACTGCACTGATAATTTGCGAGAAATGATTAAAGATGGCATGCTGACAATCGACACGCGTAGTATTGCTGACTTATTAGGTGGACATTCTTTACCCACCCGTGTGCAGTCAGATGGGGTATATCTCACCTTCCTATTTAGCTACCCAGACCAGCCAATGCAGCTATTCGTGCACTCTCCGTCCTTCCCGAACAAAATCTACAACATCACGCCGACCTCCAATGAGTATCCCACGGTCACGCCAATGGAGTGGGCTGAAGCCTATTGGTCGCCGATTGCGGTGGTGTACGGCGGGAAGCATCTCAGCGATCAGGGTCCTTTGAGCGCCGTGCTAGCTGAGATCACTCGAAATTACAAATCTTCGGTTGGCGTTCGCCAAGTGAATATTACAGAGCAATTGGTTGGCATGGTGAGTGGATATGCCATGACGGACGCAACTGTGGCCAGCTGCTAACCTAGCCTTCCAGGATCCGTATGCCAATCATCTCAAAACCGGAATCATCTTCTACCAATTCAAGCCCGGAGGTCAAGTAAGATGCGCCGTTGGCGTACAAGATCAGACTCCATGCACGCTCACAGATCGACTGCTGGCAGATGGGCATGAAGACACACTCAAGCAGAAAACCCAAAAGGTGCAGCAATTGGAGACTCAAATTGCGGGAAATACCAGGAGGTTGCAAGACGTGGAGGGCGAAATGGCAAAGAAGACTCAAAAAGTGCAAGAGTTGGAAGGCCAGTTGGCGAGATTGACTAGTGCATGGCATGTGACCCGCATCTCAGTGGCTTCGAACAAGGAAAGAACAATGAGTATGGACTTAGCAGGTTTTGTAGACGAGATCAGCAACCAATCCTTAGACCCGAAGGCGTGGGATGGCAAAAGAGTGGAGTTCATGTTACGGGCTGACGATACCTTCCTTAACTATGATAAGGATCTCACGCTGTATAACAACCAGAGTGCTTTGTACGCACACGAAAACCACACCTACACACTGAAGCGCCTGGGCCCACCGGAAGAGCATGATTGGATGATACTTGCAAGGGATGGAGGTGGGTCACATTTCGATTCGCGCTCGCGCACTCTCGTCTTTACCGGTCGATCTCTGCTGACGAAGACCTTGTGTCTGCAGGTGCTCTACACCATGAGAATGGAGACGTTGTTGTCAGGTCAGCGAGAGAGGGTGACGTAGCGCAGCACTGGTACATCCACAGAGCAAGCTGGTTCACCGTCAGGTATGTTCAGCAGCACAAATCAGTGATGGATTGATTATCATCATCTCTTTTGATATGTGCGTGGTTCTGACTTGATCATGATAGGATTCGGCCTAAGATGTGGAATAATCTTTGGGTACAAGCAGACGAGGGCAAGGTGAAATGTCGGCTCCCACCGACAGACGGGTTGAAATGTGAATGGCAAGTCGTGGTCATTCAGTGATGAAGTACCGTCCAGATTTGGCATGAGCATCATCAAGGGAAGGCCTTGTGCGGCTCACAGAGAGAATTCACAGCATATACATCGTAATCGGCGTACGCTGCTGTTGGTACGCCTTGCACGTTCGTTGATTATTCAATATGTTTCAACAGTTTCCGGCACCAGACGGGGGAAGACTCAGGCAAACCATCGACGAATAGAGTACAACCCTCTCGATAGTGCTGAGTGAGTGAATGAGGGTGAGCTACAGAGCCGTCGAATGCCGGCGCCAATTCTTTGGTTACGCTGATATTCACCTCTCCGCAATCCACAACACCCCATCCATTGACGTCACGCATGATGCGAACGCTAATCAAGATCTCCAGCAATTAAGTGATGCAGATGCACGAGGAGGCCGTGCACGGAAATTGGCCATGAAAGATGCAGTCGACATTACCGCCCTCAGCACCTTATACCCTGTGCTAATCCTGAGCGTCATCACAAGCGGCCCTAACGGGAAACACTGTCGACGCAAAGACCGCACAAAGCATCCAAGCCCCTTGTCGACTCTGAGCATCACACTGATCTGACAAGTACACCCCTCCTTCTCCCATTAATTCTATCATCGTATATAAGCTTTACTTATGTTTATTACCCCCCCCCCTCCCTTCCCCTCCCCCGGACCAACGAGAAATACTCAATATATATATATAGTATAGTTAAACCTTTATTCGTGAGAAATTTTGAAC